>NC_079215.1:43455500-43663000 GCF_029633865.1 Lampris incognitus | reverse complement strand
ATGGGTGAGCCTGGGGCGGTGTTTGAGCAGGCATTGAAATCATTCATGTATACACCCATGATGGACTGTAATGTCATGATGTAATTTAATGTAATGTAATGATTGTGGGGAAGACGGAGCTGGAGTACTATACATATTTTAACTCGAACTTTACCAACTGTTATTCTTGACTCATTGCCAGACAATAATAAATGGGAAATGTGTCGCCTTAACCCGAGCTATCTGTGTAGATGTGGTTTCTGCGTTGGAGTCATGACCAGAATACACCACGCCCCTTAAACAATCCTAAATGTGAGGATGACAATTTTTTGATGTGTGATTGGTTTTGAAAAGATTTTAAGATTGGGACGCACTTTATGCAGTGTCATGAATAAAGAAGGAAAAAAAACTAACACACACAGCAGGGTAGTTACAAAAGACTAGAAGATTTTATACGGTTCATCTGAATGGCTTCTCCAGAAGAGTGTACTCATTGTACAACCAGAAGAGAAAACAACCCTTCACATGTGAATGGCAAAGCATGAAAGAGCAAACATTTTGGATCAAGGCTCAGTAATTTATACCCACCTACAAGTGATGAAACACAGTTTGGAGGACAAACACATTCTGGATCGAGAAGACAAATGGTTTGATAGAGGTGTGAAGGAGGACATCTATAAAGCTGAAACGGATGGGGTGGTGCAACTGCGACACCACCCATCTGCTGTTTATGATGCTGCAAATCTGTCACTACCTTGGCAGTTCTCCACTCCAACCCATTCACAAACTAAAGCTGGGCTGTCTTCTGGGGGTGTGATGTCACGCTGTGAAGACGCCAAAAGTTTGAAGACCTTGGACTGAGACACACTATTTGTAATGCATTTCATTCAGGGGTTATCATTAAGTTAAGATAAGGGTTAAGGTTAGGTTAAGATTAGGGTTAACATTAAGGTTAAAAAGTTAAGGTTAGAGCCAGGGTTGGGGTAGGATCAGGGTTAAGGTTAAAAATTATAGGGTTGGAGCGTCCGGGTAGCATAGTGGTCTATTCTGTTGTCTACCAATACGGGCGTCTCTGGTTTGAATCCCCGTGTTACCTCCGGCTTGGTCAGGTGTCCCTACAGCCACAATTTGGCCATGTCTGTGGGTGGGAAGCTGGATGTGGGTATGGGTCCTGGTCGCTGCACTAGCGCCTCCTCTGGTCGGTCAAGGCACCTATTCGGGGGGGGGGACTGGGGAGAATAGCGTGATCCTCTCATGTGCTACGTCCTCCTGGTGAAACTCCTCACTGTGAGGTGTAAAGAAGTGGCTGGCGACTCCACATGTATTGAAGGAAGCATTTGGTAGTCTGCAGCCCTCCCCGGATCAGCAGAGGGGGTGGAGCAGTGACTGGGAAGGCTTGGAAGAGTGGGGTAATTGGCCGGGTACAATTGGGAGAAAAACGGGGGGGGGATTGTAGGGTTGGGGCATTACAGGTAGCACAGTGGTCTATTCCATTGCCTACCAACACGGAGAACGCCGGTTCGAATCCCCGTGTTACCTCCAGCTTGGTCGGGCATCCCTACAGACACAATTGGCCGTGTCTGCAGGTGGGAAGCCGGATGTGGGTATGTGTGTACTGGTCGCTGCACTAGCGCCTCCTCTGGTCGGTCGGGATGCCTGTTCAGGGGGGAGGGGGAACTGGGGGGAATAGCGTGATCCTCCCATGCGCTACGTCCCCCAGGCGAAACTCCTCACTGTCAGGTGAAAAGAAGAGGCTGGCGACTCCACATGTATCGGAGGAGGCATGTGGTAATCTGCAGAGGGGGTGGAGCAGCAACCAGGATGGCTCAGAGAGTAGGGTGATTGGCCAGGTACAATTGTAAAGCATTTGTAAAGCGAGACATGCACCAATGGTTAGTGAGTGTGTTAATAGATGTTTTATAAATACTTATCAATACTGCAATTCATGATTGATTCAGGTAGTTACTAGTTGTTGGTCAAGTATTTTGTGTGACCTCATCTAAAGTGAGAACTATCTATGCCTTACAAAGCATTAACAAACGAGCAGTACCTTGAGACTCACAAAAGTCTAAGGGATCATAAGATCCTTTAGAAAGTGTAAGTACATGATTAATAAACTATTAGATGTACATTTGTGCATGAATTAACCATGAATTGTAGTATTAATAAGTATTTATAAAACATCTATTAACACACTCAAACCATTGGTGCATGTCTTGCTTTACAAATGCTTTACAAATGGTGAATTCAGTAGTTACTAATACTTCTAATGCTTAATTTGTGTCGTTATTATAGTGTTACAAAAAATGTACTGGGTTGGTTATGTGGCATACAAATGTGAGAAGCCAAAAAGTGAGAGCCATGAAACCAGAATCAAATTCCATGTGTGTAAAAACTTACATGGCCAATAAAATCTGATTCTGATCCAAATAAGGAGTCCCATCTTGGAACAGTTTTTCTCAATTACTTCCTCATCCATCAGGGGGAGTAGAGTCTCTGCAGCTATAAACGCCGGGGCGTTTCCCCGCAGTTCACACCACAATTTACGAAGCCATTTGGATAAACTCTAATCCTAACTAGTTCAGTTGTGCTTTTTTTTTCCACTTTACTCTTGACATCTTACTATCTGGCTGACTGAGATGATTTTCCACAGAGACTTTATACAGTGTTTATTTATATATTTTTATACAACAAAGTGAAATCACTTGACCTTTTATATGCAGAAGCTACACAAATATGAAATTGCTCCAGTTTATCTCATGTTTTTATGACTGTCACCAAATGACATGGGAGATAGAATAAGCAGGCCGTCCATCTTGACCAATTTACAGAAAACCGATGGTGTGTTGGGATGGAAGAGAGGACTTTTTAATTGGGACAAGAGGATCTCAGACAACATGAATTATTAAGAAACGATGCCCTCCCAGTTAGTTTCAGCTGGTTTCTGTGGCATAATAACGGTAATGTTGCATTACAGGCGTTTACACACACTCGCACTTTAACGCACACACACATACAGTAAGCGTTCCAACACATTTACCCACAAATACAGCGCACACAGATAAATGTCCACTAGCACACACAATAATCCGACCTCTTAGTTCAATCTCCGACTCAACTGATCCATTCTGCAGTACGAACACACTCGGGTTTAACTGCCTGATAGTATCAAAGAAAAGAGCAGAAGAGAAAGACGGTGAAAACAAGGTGAGCTAGCACATGTGAGAGGGTTTTAGGGCTGCTGCCTGAGTAAACCTGGAACCAGACCAAATAATGCATGGCAAATGAGACAAGCTCTCATCATGCATCGCATTCCCTTATCACCTAGATCTAAGGTCGTATTAGTAGCTGCAATAAGGCCAGCTGTGGTTACACACACACACACACACACACACACATACACACACTTAACAGAGAGACCAACAGCTAGCAGAAGGGGATGGGGGCTCAGTGAAGGGCTCCAATGTCTGAATTATACCTGGCTCTGTGATGGGAATCAGGAAAACGTTGTAATTTCATTCGTTTCCCCCAGCCCACAGCAGTGCAACACAAAGACACAAACACATATTCAAAAACTACAAGAACACATATATCCAAACTAACGCATATATCCAAACTAATCAAAAAATTACTGTCCAAGGGAAAGAACGCCAGCCAGGATGACTGTCAGAACTGCCGGTTTGCATGGGCTAGCAGTTAGCTTACGTGGAAGCGGGGCAGGCTATAGCTTGTCCCGCTTCCGCATCCTGTCAGACCACCCTTAGTGTTTCCTCTTCGGGCACAGCTCCAGACAGGGTCGTGGTCTCTGGGCCCACAGGCCACAGCAGACCAAGTTCTCCCAGCTGATCCAGCACCAACTCTCCCAGCCATCAAACGAAGACAAAAGACAGACGCAGACGTGGAAAAAGACACTGCATGGACGGTACTGGGTAAGGCCACTGAAAATGTGAATTTGTGCCACTATCTTCCCACACTGGAAGTGGAATCCAATTGCATTTTAGCTTTAGCGTTTTAGAGACCTCTCTGGCTGTTCAGCAGTTTGTGATATTGTCTAGTGGCATATGAAATATGGACTTCAGCCTTTGTTAAAAGTGAAAGCCCTCACAGACAGACACAGATTCATAGTGCACATCATTTTATACAAAACTAAAAGACATGACTGGAAACACTTATTTACGAGTGAATAGCTTCATCCCAAAACATTCTCTGGACAGGTTTTCTTCCTAGAATCAATCAATAATTAAAAACAGAGATAATGTCATCCTTAAAACGTATGCATATTTTAAAGGTCTAGGAAACGGGATTCAAATAGTGGTTATAATACCCAGAAGTGACAATGAATGAATGTTTGTATAGGGATAGTCTGGATTTATTGACATAAGGTGGTATAAGTTACTCACTTGTAGTGTGATCGATGGGTGGACGTTAACTTGGTTGGTGAGTCCTGTGGTCAGAGATCTGGCCACTAGTCTCAGCAACTGGACAAAATTAATGAACAGCAGCATATGGGGACAGCTGTTAAAAACATGTTTAAACATGCAAAAACAACATGTCAACCATCTACAAACAATACATCTTTTTTTTGTTGCCCCTTTTTCTCCACAATTATACTTGCCCAATTACCCCACTCTTCCGAGCCATCCTGGTCACTGCTCCACCCACTTTGCCGATCCGGGAAGGAATGCAGACTACCACATGCCTCCTCTGATGTATGTGGAGTCTCCAGCCACTTCTTTTCACCTGACAGTGAGGAGTTTTACCAGGGGGACATAGCACGTGGGAGGATCATGCTATTCCCCCCAGTTCCCCCTCCCCTTCCCGCACAGGCGCCCCGACCAAACAACCAGGACACATACCCACATCCGGCTCCCCACCTGCAGTCTGTTGGAACACCCGACCAAGCCGGAGGTAACACGGGAATGCGAACCGGCGATCCCTGTGTTAGTTGGTAGGTAATGGAATAGACCACCACGCCATCCGGATGCCCTACAATACAACATCTTTTGCATATGTCTGATGCTTGATTCTCCTCTCAGACCACTCTACATCTGGGAACTACCTTTTGTTGTTGAAGAACACTGATGCAGTACTACGCAGTAGAGCCGCAGTCTAGCAAATCTGCATGTGAACCTACAGTACTGAACATTAGCTGGCATTTCCCCCGAAATGACTGACATAATGTGTATTATTTTATGCCCTAGTTTATCTCTCAATTTCTCTATGCACTTCAGTGACTTGTATGTGTTGCCACTAAAGTGCTCATGAGGCAAGTGTTGGTCAATCCCCATAGAGCTTGAAAATGTCTTCTGTAATCGATTAGTCCACCTCCAGCTTTTTAACAATGCTTTATTTCTGCCGGTTGAAGTTGCTCAAGTCTGTATTGTGAAAATGTGCAGTACAAATGTTCACCCAGCTGGTTATTGCTGTGCATAAACATCCTCTCTGAGGACATGCTTTTCTATATTTGAAGTAAATGCAAACAGAGTCTGTTCTTGTGTGCAAACAGGGAGGGCATTTAGTTGCCATTTTCGCGGGTCTGTTCAAGTCAAAAGTGGCACCAGTGAGTCCAGTGAACCAGAACGTAATACAGCCCACCAGCACACTCTTTTCCATCGCTGTGGAAGATGCAGAACATGAAATGTTTGTACAGCAGCTGAAGAGGAAGGTCACAGCGGACAGGGCCTTTCCTTCACTTGATGAAGTGCCCGACGCATGCCCCAGTGACATGTTTCCCAAAATGAATCATCTCCTACGGCCCCTCGTCACCCTACCCATAACAAGCTGTACTGTTGAAAGACTCTTTTCAACTGTAGGTCAGATAAAACCTGGCATCAGGGCATCAATGATGACATGCAGGCTGAACTCTTCGTCCCTGCTCTGCTTTGAAAGAGAACCAACTGACTCGATGGACAATAATGAAATTATTTCAGTGTTCAACACCAAACCCCATCATTTCCTGCTGTAATAATCAAAAGTAAGCTAACTTACAATTTCTGTAGTAGCCTATTGTCTATTTCAATGTCATTGTTTATTGGGTATAGTTTTTGTTGTGTATAATTGCATTGTATGCTGGTGTGTGTGTGTGTGTGTGTGTGTGTGTGTGTGTGTGTGTGTGTGTGTGTGTGTGTGTGTGTGTGTGTGTCTGCTGTGTCAGGCTATGAGATGTTGTTAATGTTCGTCTGGGTGCTTGTAATATTAGCTCTGATGCTGTACAAGGCAAGTATAGTTGTAATTGCCTGTTTTCGTTAGCATACGTATGTGTTTCAGAACCTGTTAAGTACTGAGTTGTGGGGGCATCTGCGTAGCGTGGCGGTCTAATCTGTTGCCTACCAACACAGGGATCAGCAGTTCGAGGCTCCAAGTTACCTCCGGCTTGGCCGGTCGTTCCAACAGACACAACTGGTCATGTCTGCGGGACGCCGGATGTGGATGTGTGTCCTGGTCACTGCAGTAGCACCTCCTCTGGTCAGTCAGGGTGCCTGTTCGGGGGGGGGGGGGGGCGAGAAACTGGGAGGAATAGCGTGATCCTCCCACCGCTACGCCCCCCTGGGGAAACTCGCTCACTGTCAGGTGAAAAGAAGCGGCTGGCAACGCCACATGTATTGGAGGAAGCATGTGGTAGTCTGTAGTCCTCCCCGGATCGGCAGATGAGGTGGAGCAGTGACCGGGATGGCTCGGAAGAGTGGGTAATTGGCCGGATATAATTTTGGAGAAAAGGGGGAGAAGAATCAAAAAAAAAAGAAAAGAAAAGTATTGAGTCTTGGACGGGCTAGACCCACTTGATCTTCTCTGTGCCCACCCACACTGTGATTTCTGCCTACGCCACAGGTAATCACGATATTTGGTGTGCAATCATAAACAATACGGAAACTGAATTTCTTTTCCAGTAAGTATTAAGTTTAGTGATGACACCGGTTTTAAAATGAGCCTTGGGTTATAGGGCAACATGTTACTTCTTTTGCGCAATGAGTTGGCGTTGTTTTACTGAAGAGGTCGGGTATGTGGTTCTCTCAATCATCATATATAGAAGTGAGACCGGATCAGTAACACACTTTAGATATCCCCTGCTGTGTTCCGTTTTTGCTGCATTAGAAAACAGAGCCTTATGTAACATGTGACTTCTAAATCCTAACCACAGTGGACATGTAAGGTGTTTGTAAAATCCCACATCTCTCTCCCACTTTGCTGTCTGAAGTTCGCCCTGGAACAGGTCTGCCCAGCTTAGCAATGTGCGTTAAATAAGGTAAGTTTCTGCCTGCCCTTGTCAGCCACCATAGAAACGTCTCTTTGATGATCCACCCTGTATTGCTTCGTTTTTTTTCCTCCTCCACCCCCTCTCTTGCTTTCTATCTCACAAGTGCCTTGTTATCTCATACAGAGCAGTCCGCATGGTGCTGGTTAATAAATGGACCATTGTGGCTGTGGGTCCTGCATGTGCATTAAATGAAGATAATACACTTTAAGTGATGAGAAAAGTGAAAAGAGAGAGAAGAGGTCACATTCTGAAGCTTCTACAGACATTTCTGGTTTGAAAACCACGTGGTGTGTGACACATCTTTTCTTCCTCTTACATTATTTATTATTTCAGGAGCTTTGAATTCTGAACCGTCTCCTGAAACACATCGCTAAGAAGCAACAACAGCAAAACTGTAGCTCAAGTAAAGACGTTATCTGGGATTAAAAGAGTGATCACAAAAATATAAGAAATTTGTGATATGGTGCTGTCAATCTGCAAAACCATGATGTTTTGGGATGTTGCTGTTTATCTTATGGACCGTGTGTCTTGAGACAAATAATCCGCTTTGTGATCATCAGTTCGAATCCCCGTGCTGCCTCCGGCCTGGTCAGGCATCCCTACAGACACAATTAGTCGTGTCGGCGGGTGGGACGCCGGATGTGGGTATACGTCATGGTCGCTGTACTAGTGCCTCCTCTGGTTGGTTGGGGAGGAACTGGGGGGAATAGCATGATCCTCCCACGCGCTATATCCCCCTGGTGTAACTCCTCACTGTCAGGTTAAAAGAAGCGGTTGGCGACTCCACATGTATCAGAGGAGACATGTGGTAGTCTGCAGCCCCCCCCCCAGATCAGCAGAAGGGGTGGAGCAGTGACCGGGACTGCTCAGAAAAGTGGGGTAATTGGCCGGATGCAGTTGGGGAGAAAAATGGGGGGGGGAAATCACCAAAAAAAAGACTTTAACTGGGATTAAAAGAGCAATCACAAAAGAAGTATAAGAGATTTGTGATATGGTGTCAATCTGCAAAATCGTGATGTTTTGGGATCCTGTGTGTCTTGAGACAAATAAAATCCGCTAGCATTAAATCAAGTACATTTTGAGGGGGGCATCTGGGTAGCATGGCGGTCTATTCCGTTGCCTACCAACATGGGGATCGCTGGTTCGAATCTCCGTGTTACCTCCAGCTTGGTCGGGCGTCCCTATATTGACTGTGTCTGCGGGTGGAAAGCCAGATGTGGTATGTGTCCTGGTCGCTGCACTAGCGCCTCCTCTGGTCAGTCAGGGCGCCTATTCATCCCCCTGGCGAAACTCCTCACTGTCAGGTGAAAAGAAGCAGCTGGCGACTCCACGTGTGTGTGTGTGTGTGTGTGTGTGTGTGTGTGTGTGTGTGTGTGTGTGTGTGTGTGTGTGTGTGTGTGTGTGTGTGTGTGTGTGTGTGTGTGTGTGTGTGTGTGCGCGTGTGTGTGTGCTAAAAAGACTAATAGTTACAGAAGTACCAGCCCAGAGTATTGCTATGGTTAAATTACACTGTGTAAAGCACTCAGCTACTTTATCTAATTTGATTCCAGTTGTACGCCAACAGCCACAGCCTGTTGCCAAAAAATGGGCCGATAATACTCCTAACACACTAAATTTAGTGTTACTTAACATCAGATCTTTGGCAGGAAAAACATTTTTAATCAATGATTTTATCATCAAGCCCAATCTCAGTTTTGTGTTTTCAACTCAAACTTGGTTAGACCAAGATAGCGCAACTGTTCTTATTAAGTCAACCCCTACCAACTTCAATTTTGCTAACAAAACCCAACACCATAAGAAAGGAGGTGGAGTTGCCATTTTGTTTCTATGATTCGCTCCGATGCAAGAAGATATCTTATGGAAATTTTGGCTCTTCAGTTGAATTCCTCTTCTTGAGTTATATTTCTATATATCTATAGGCCACCTAAATACAATGCAAACTTTTTTGATGACTTAACTGATGGCTATAATCTGTATCGACTTCCAGTGTAGTTATTGCTGGTGATTTAAACATCCATACTGACAGCCTCCAGGACAGTGGAACTAAAGAACTCTGTTATGTTCTTGTTAACTATGGAGTGACTCAGCATGTGACGGAGCCCACTCAAAACAAGGGGCACACTCTGGACTGAATTACCTCCAACGGTCTGAACATTCTAAGGTTGTGGTTACCACTGTTTTCATTGAGAGTACTATCTCTGTGCACAAAAATGCTCAAACAGAGGTGATCACAATACCGCATATCAATGCAAGCACCAGTGAAATGTTTATTCAGGCTTTCTCTTCCACACTCGCTCTCCCACGGGTCTCAATCAATGAGCTTGCAGAATTTTTTTATTCTAAAATTTCAGATGTTATCGATGTCATTGTACTCACTAAGGTGAAGGTGGTCTTTGGTAAGAAAAGATCTCCATGGAGCTGTGCCACGCTAGTCAGAATTAAAAAAATGTATCGTAAAGCTGAACGCAGGTGATGAAAAACAAATCTTACTGTTCATTAAGACACCTATAAAGAGTGACTGCACATTTATAATTTGGAACTGAGAAATGCGGTCTCACTTCTCTGACATCATTGTCAAAAACAAGAAAAAGAGTATGTGCCTTGTTTGCAACTGTCGACAGGCTAACAAACCCTCCTGTGGCATCAGCCTCTGAATTTTTATCTACCAGGACCTGCGATAAATCTGCCTACTTCTAGAATGACAAAAATAAGACTGGCAGTCAGTGCCTTCACACTAGGTACAGGGTATATGTTGTCCCTTTGTCCACCTAACATCAATTCAAATAGCATGGCGCAATTTGATCCCATCAACCATAAAAAACATGGAGGACATTATACAACAGGCGGCAAGGTGGTTAGCGCAGTTGCCTCACAGCAAGAAGGTCCTGGGTTCGAGCTCCGGGATAGTCCAACCTTGGTGGGTCATCCCGGGTCGTCCTCTGTGTAGAGTTTGCATGTTCTCCCCGTATCTGCATGGGTTTCCTCCGGGGGCTCCGGTTTCCTCCCACAGTCCAAAGCCATGTAAGTCAGGTGAATTGGCAGTACCAAGTTGTCCTTAGGAATGAATGGGTGTGTATGTGTGTGTGTCCGCCCTGTTGGCCTGGCGGCCTGTCCAGGGTGTCTCCCTGTCTGCCGCCCGATGACTGCTGGAATAGGCTCAAGCATCCCCACGACCCTGAGAGTAGGATAAGCGGTTAAGATGGACATTATATAACATCTGAAATCCTCCGAGTCCTGCTGCCTTGATATTCTGCCAACAAGCTTTTTCAAAAAATGTTTGTAATTGCATGACAGCAGACTTACTACAAATTGTCAAAATGTCTCTTCTCTCAGATCTCTTCCCACAGGTCCTGAAAACTGCAGCCATTAAGCCAATATTAAAAAAGAATAATCTAGACACTTCACTAATGAATAATTACAGGCCCATATTAAACCTCCTGTGTCTAAGTAAAATCACTGAAAAGCTGTTTTCCAGCAGCTGAACAACTTTTTGGCACTAAACAACAGTTTTGATGTCTTCCAGTTAGGATTTTGACCACATCACAGCACTGAGACTGCTCTTGTTAAGGTATTTAATGACACCTGCTTAAACAGACAGTGACAGAATCTCAGTTCTGGTATTATTGAATCTCAGTGCTGCATTTGACACAGTCGACAACAACATATTACTAGACTAATTGGAAAACTGGGTGGGACTTTCTTGCACAGCACTTAACTGGTTTGAATCCTACTTAAAGGACTACTTCATGTATGTAGGTAATTACAAATATGAGCGGACAAAAATGATGTGTGGAGTTCCCCAAGGTTCCATTCTGGGGCCACTTGTTTAACATCTATATGCTCCCACTATTTCAGATTATGGAAAACAACAAAATATGTTACCATAATTATGCAGATGACATGCAGATTTACATAACCATATCACCAGGGGATTACAATCCCATACAAGCACTGAGCAAGTGCATTGAACAAATCAATGATCGGATGTCTTGGAATTTTCTTCAATTAAACAAAGATAAAACTGAAAACAATCGGCTCTGTGCACAACTGTAGTCAAATGACTTCCGGTTTCTACTGCAGCAGCAATACCAGTTTCCCATTTGGAAAAATGACTGAAAACTGAGGCACTCCGTAAACCAAAAGAAATGGAATTTATTCACCCAAGGGCAAGGCCTTGGGTGAATAAATTCCATTTCTTTTGGAAATATTTCTCTACCCACCATACTGAAGAGCACCTGTCACCATTAAGCCACTGGACCCATGCAGCGCTTCCTACCCCTCCTTGTTCTACTAACCAGTTTCCCATTTGTTGGCATGTGCTATTGACAATGGCATATTTTTCACGATGCCTGCAAGATTTACCACGGATAAATGTCAACAAAATGCAAAGAATTGTCGACAAACTTTCACCTGCATCTACCAGCAAACGGGTGAAAAGTAGTTATGAGGATGAGTGTCCTCATCCTCATAATTGTGGATGTAACTTGATACGTACACCTTGAAACTTTTCACCCATTTGCTGGTAGGTGCAGGTGAATCTTAAAAACCAAAACCAAGCCAGAAATCTTAGTGTAGTCATGGACTCGGACCTGAATTTATAGCCACATTAAGACAATTGCAAAGTCAGCCTAATATGACCTGAAGAATATATCAAGTGTTATGGTACAGCCGCGACAAGCACAGTGTTTTGGTGGTAAATGATGACAGCCATCATGAGTGCTGACATACTCTTTTTATTTGGCTCGGAGCACAACACTCCTACAGCGACACACACGGCAAATTAGCACCACCTAAATTCCAACAGATGGCAGTAAAGTGCCATCTAAGACCTGTAACAGCTTCCTTTTCTGAAATAAGAAACATCTCATTAAGTTCCAGAACTAAACTGTACTATTTGTGTACTACTTACTTAGCCCTCCATTACTGAACATGACATAAATATTACCAATCAATCTCAAAAATTATTATTATACTGACAAAATTACTTCAAAAATTACTATTATACTGTCAGTATTCAACAAACTTGCGCCTTTTTTTTTTAATAACAATATTGGTGTAACAGTCTGACCCAACTACAAATTAAGCCTAACAGGTGCCCAGGACAGCTGTCCAGAGCGCAACTGCGTAAAGGGCCTTGCTGGGGTATTTGCAGGAGAAGGGGCAGGCTGAATGTCAGAACGCCTGAGTGGGGTATCAGGGGGCAGAGCAGCGCATACTCTGTGACCACTCAGCTCTTCGCCCAGTGCCTCTGGGCTGGCATGGCACGTGGGGATGGAGGGGGGGGGCAGTCTCTTCATTTCTTTTCTTTTTTTCCTCCAGTCTCTTCAGGGGCGTGGGCCATTGGCATGCTTTCCAGATTAGTTCCTGGGTTCTGCGACAGTGCTGGCTCTGCCACCCGCAGGTCAACTCCACTTCTACCAGGTAGGACCATGGAGCAACCTTCTGTACACAGAATCCATGTCTCCAAATGCCTGTTTGGTCTCCTGGTATAGGCTTCATCCGGACTGCTTCGCCCACCATGAGTTGAGGTAGGTCCCTTGCTGATTTGTCATAGATCACTTTTGAAACCTGTCTTCTGTGACGCAGCTGGTCCAGTACCCTGGTCACCACACATGGCCCCAGTAGCCTGTAGGCCACAGGCAGCATGGTCTTCAAACACCTCGACATCACGTGCTGGGCCGAACTGCTGTCCATACCCTCTGTTGGTGTGTTACACCACTGCAGGACTGCCTTCCAGGCATCATTGCCCTCACGGAGAGCTTTCTTGCATAACTTCTTGGCTATCCTCACAGCAGCCTGAGCCTTACCATTAGCTTTGGGATGGCATGGTGAGGAGGTGATGTGCTCAAACTCTTAGTCTGCAGCAAACCGCTGGAATTGGTGGCATGAGAACTGGGGTCCATTATCAGAGATGACTCGGTCAGGCTGACCGTAGTGAGCAAACTGAGCCCTGCAGCGTTTTATTGTCGTCTCAGCTGAGAGGTCTGGAAGAAGGTCAATTTCCCAGAAATCAGAATAACGGTCGACTAGCAGCATGAAATCTTTGCCGCCATGCTGGAAGAGGTCTAGGCTTACCATCTGCCAGGGGCGTGTATGCAGCTCATGTGACATCATTGTCTCCCTCTTCTGCTCAATGGTGTATTCGTTGCAGACAGTCCATTTGCCTACAAAGTCCTTGATTTCACTCGGCATTTCCGGCCAATACAGTGTGTCGCGTTCTTGCCTGTAACAGGCCTCAGCCCATATGTGACTAGAGTGCACTCATGCCAACATTTCGGGGCAGAGTGATCTAGGAATGATGACTCTTTCACCTTTGAATTGTACCCCATTTTGAATACTGAGCTCCTCCTTAAATGCCCAAAATTCTCTTGCTGCCAGTGGAGTTTCATCTCGGTGTTCAAGCCTGCCGTGCAGAGTCACAGATTTCACAGCCTGGAGTTGCTTGTCATTATCAGTGTGCTGCCTGATCTGTACAAGTCGCTGGTCTGTGACACTGAGGTAGTCAGCCTGGTTGATGAGCTCCACATCTAGCTGCTGTCTCCAAAATACAGACAGTGCTCATTGTGAATGGACCCTGCATGTGTGTTTGACACAGTGGCCCTGCTGAGAGTATCACTCATGTGCATCTCTGGCCACGGCTTATACACCACCCTGAGGTTGTAATTCTGCAGAGCCAACATCATGCTCTGCAGATGCTTCGGGGCACTCAGAAGGGGATTGCTAAATATGGTGATGAGGGGCTTGTGATCAATCTCTACTGTAATACTGTCATGTCCATACAGATAATGGTGAAAATGCTGGCATGCAAACACAATGCTGAGACACTCCTTTTCAATTTGAGCATAATTCTGCTCTGTTGGTGTGAGGGCCCTCGAAGCAAATGCAACAGGGTGACTCTCCTGCATCAGGCCGCCCAGCCCATGCTGGCTTGAATCACTGAATAGTGACAGCCTTTGCCATTGTCATAGTAGCACAACACAGATGTTGTTGTCACCAGCTGAATTATCGCTTTCACCGCAGCATCATGTTTTGGGAGCCAGTGCCAGACTGCGTCCTTGTCCATAGTCTTCTCAATGGCTCGCACACCTCCGAACGCCGTGGCAGGAATTTGGCCAGGTAAGTGACAAATCCAACAAACCACTGCACAGCCTTCACATCTGATGGGGGTGGCATTTCCACAGCCGCTTTCACCTTCTCTGATCTGCCTTCAAGCCCATGGAAGACAGAATGTGCCTCTGGAAACAGACTCCACCTCATTGAGCCCAACCAGCAGCTCGTGCTGTTTCCGTTGGTACACTTCTGGGGCCACAGACACACCAAAGGGAAGCTTCAACCAGCGTTTTCAACCACAGGGCATCCAAAAAGTGGTCAAGTAGTTGCTGGGCTCATCAAGCTTGCATTGTAGGAAGGCATCCCTGGCACCCACGAGAGTGAAAACCCTTGCCTTAGGGAGTTTGTAGAGTACATCCTCTAGCGTGGGCATGATGTAATGTGATCCCCTCAGCGCTTGGTTGAGGTGCTTTGGATCAATACATATACACAGCTTGTCAGGTCACTTAACAATTCAGTCTGTTGGCTCTGTAACTGGATAAATATGGCCCTCCGCTTCATACTGGTCGAGCCGTGCCCTCACTGCTTTCTACATAGCGACTGGAACATTGTGAGGTGCACTCTGGACTGGCCAAATCATCGCATCTTAACTCAAAATGCACCTCACCTGGCATGGAGTTGACTGGGGCAGAGAAAACATATTGGTATTTGCTAACCAATGTGTCCTTAGTCAGGGGTCTGGCTTGAACACTGTCCACAGCATTAAGGTCTGCTGGAATGGTAAAATGCATGAGCCCAAGGCGCTCACAGGTGGACCCTGAGAGCAATGGCTGCGTACTAGCCTCAACTACCTCAAAATCTAGAGCGCATCTGCGGCAGCGCACAACACACCATCACATGCAGGTCCATGGAGGGCATCAACTGGCCTGAGTAGAGTCTTGAGTTTGGTGCTACTTGGCACGAGATTGTCTCTGGGTGCAATCCACATTTTGTCCTTGAAACTCATGACATTGCACGTGGCTCCTGAATCGAGTTGACATTGCTGCTTCTTGTTGTTCAGTTGAAGATTGACAAACCACTTTGTATCCTTTTCCTCTCACAGCCCCAATACAGTCATTTGAATAAATGTAATTGTCGGCGCTGCCGCTGTCCTGGCCTGGAATTGAATTGTTCACGGAATGAACTCGTGCTCCCGCTCTCTTGGTTTTGATGCACATTCTTGCAAAATGGTTAGCTGTGCCACAGGCTCTGCACACCTTGCCATACGCTGGGCATTTCTCTTTTCCCTGCCCATGCGAAGCACCACATCTACATGTGGAACGGCTATATGTAGCCATATCATATTGTCTCTGTTGCTTGTCTACGACCGGGGAATTTTCCTTGAATGGCTTCCTCAATGTTACATTGACGCGGTGTATGCATGGCCTTTCTTGGTCAATAGACCTCAGCCTCATATCTGTCAGCTCCGCAACACGGCCTGTCACAAATGCAGCCGTCAGCTCCGCAACACGGCATGTCTCCATCGCAGAAGTCAACGTTAAATCTTTCTCCCCGGACCAACGTCTGCGTGCGCCCTCATTTGTAATTCCAAGTACAACTTTGTCCTTAATCAGTTCATTTCTCAGCGCTCCATAACCACATGTAGCAGCCTTCTCCCTAAGGTGAGTAACAAAACTGTCAATGGACTCACCATCCTCCTGTTCGCAACAGCAAAGATGCATCGTTCATAAATCATATTCTTGGTGAGTTTGAAGTATGCCTCCAGCGCGTCCAGAATTTTCTTCACATCCTTCTGCTCCTCCTCAGCTAATTCCAGATTGTGTTTGTATACATGCCTGCATTCAGGGCCCATTACACTCCTCAGAGTAACCGCTTGGACCTCCGGCGGTTTCTCATGCAGTCCCGTTGCTAAACTGTAATCTTCAAAATCTGCCCTGAAGATGTCCCAGTTAGCACTCCAGTCTCCTTTAAGCTTCATTTAGAGCGGGAGGAGGATTCGCGTTCAGTGGTACCATGACTTAGTTCTGGTTACTCGCTAACTTAACTTTACCACACCAACTAGTAAGGTAATAGTCACATCCCCTTGGGAGAAAAGGGTAAGCGTTGCTATCGTTCACTCACTTCTGCCACCATGTTTCGGTGGTAAATGACAAGAGCCGCCATGAGTGCTGACATACTCTTTATTTGGCTCGGAGCACAACCACATCCGGGGCACAACGCCCCTACAGCGATACACATCCGGCAAAGCAGCGCCAGCTAAATTCCAACCGATGGCAGTACCGTGCCATTTAACACCCGTAACACACACAACCGGAACTTGCCACTGCAGTAGCGCAACATGAAATGAAAAGAGAAAACCAAACACTGAGCTGATATGAAAACAGAGGCGAGTAAACTGATAACTATGCTTACCGTCACTGCAGCCGTGAGCCAGTTCGGGGACGCCTCCACTCAGTGGGCCGAAGAATGCAATCCCAGCTCCCATGGGCAGCCAGTCCTGTTCGTTGTAGATGGCGTTCAAGTTTTGTTTGTAGTGGAGAGAGGTGTGTAGAAACACTGTTCCTTCCTCTGAGTGTGTGCCATAAATTCCCCTAACCTAGCGTGCTGGCTGGCGGTGACAAGTTATCAATCAGCCATTCCCGCCAAACGAATGGGCAGGACGTGACGTCACACCCAGGAAACCTACTGCACTGGGATTTGTAGTTTTTTTCCTTTTAAAACCTCCCAGGCGTCACACAGCATACAACACAATACAACATAGCTGTGGCATCTAATTTTAAAATCAGCTCTGCACAAAAGATAGAACGGAAGGGGAAAGAAAGACCCCAAAACATATGTCTCAGCAGGATTTGGAAAAAACTTGTCCATGCATTTATCGCCAGTCGATATGACTACTGTAACAGTGTCTGCAGGTTTCTCTAAAAGAAATCGATCAAACACCTGCAGCTGATTCAGAATGCTGCTGCTCGAGTCCTTACTAAGACCATAAAAGTGGATCACGTCACTCCAGTTCTGAGGTTGTTAGAGTGGCTTCCTGTCCATTAAAGAATTGATTTTAAAACTCTGCTCTTGGTTTATAAAGCACTGGATGGTTTAGGGCCACAATACATTTCTGATCTACTGCTATATTATGAACCATCCAGACTGCTCAGATCCACTGGGAGCTTTCAGTTTTTATGCACCACATATCTAGAACAAACTCCCAGAAAACTGCAGGTCTGCTACAAGTCTCAGTTCCTTTAAATCTAGGCTGAAGACTTCCATGTTTGCCACTGCCTACAATCAAATAACATTCTAAGCTTTTTGTTATCATCTTACACTGCACTGTAACTTTTCCTCTATTTTTATTTCTCTTTAATTTTCTCTTTATTGCCTTATGTTGCTACTCTTAATGTCTTTTATGTTTTATGTAAAGCACTTTGAAATGCCTTGATGTTGAAATGTGCTCTACAGATAAATTTGCCTTGCCTTGCCCTGTGTACCATCTTGAGGTGGTACAACATTAAATTAACCTTTATGCATTTTGAGTCCTATTATCATACAACATACCTTTTTTGGTCAGTGTTTACAAAAGGTTATAGGACATGAGACAAAGAACTTCAGTTTTCAAATTCATTTAAAGGTTCTGTTTGACTGTTTACCACCATCAGTCAAGAATTTCTGCGATCACTCTGAGAACTTTAAAATCTCTTCTCTCTGTCTCTCTATCCCCCTCTGCGTTGAGGCTAGACTTTTGCATTTGCATAGCATTTCCACAAGTTAAAATTAGGTCTCAAAACACACCAAACAGTTTTCAGTCATCCCGCCATCCTTCTCATTTTCTCTATTTATTTCACTCTCTAGTTCATCTACTGTAAACATTTCACTAAGTAGAATCCTCCAGATAAATCACAAATCCTAAGCGACCCAGCCTGGGGAAGGAGTAATTATGCATATAAATATTACAGTAGTTACATCGAACCAAACACATTATTGCCTCACTTACTTTGAAAATTAAAAAATATTACTTCTCTTACTTTACACCATCACAACGCGGCTTTTCTTCAGTCATAAGAGATGATCAAATACACCAGCGCAGCACAAGCAGACAGCATTTTCCAGCAGGACTTGGATATAAATTATAATACATAGCACAACATTCTCCTATTAGGATTGAGCTCAGCTCCTTTTTTCTTTTTTTTTTCTTTTTTGCAAATCCTTCAGGATAATAGAACCAGAATGGAGTTACAGAATGTGGCACCAGCTCTACTTGACATTCCAATTTCATTTGACCTCCATCAAGCAAAGTCCCCTGTTGTAGACTGCACTCCATAGTGGCATGCTTGGTGGCTTTTTAGTCATGTGGGTTCCTTCATATTTCATCTGGCCTCAAGCATGGAACTAAAGCTGTTATGCACGCATGCAACATTTAATTGACCACTTTATGAGTGCGGCTACATTGAGATGGAGCATATATAACAACTATGGACAGCAGTGGAGGAATTACACATCCACCGTAAACGCAAGGTTATTGATGTTTTGTGGGTAGAATATTTCAGTTGGACGTCTGACTTGTTTCAGTTCACAGTTGACCCTGGCTTAGTGGTCCTGGACATTTACAAGCCTCTTTACAAGTAAATTATTTAGTGAACCCTCCAAGATCAGGGCAATTCATGTAGGTGTGTGTGTGTGTGTGTGTGTGTGTGTGTGCGTGCGTGCGTGTGTGTGTGTGTGTGTGTGTGTGTGTGTGTGTGTGTGTGCGTGCGTGCGTGCGTGCGTGCGTGCGTGCGTGCGTGCGTGTGTGTGTGTGTGTGTGTGTGTGTGTGCGCATGTTTTTGTGTGAGTGTTGGAATATGCATTTGTATGTGTGTATGTATGGACGGCCCACCTGTAATATTGATCCTTACAAGAAATTCAATTCATGTGATGAAGGTTTTAACAAGTGACGTTTGAATGTGTGTTAATTTGTGTGAGTGAGACGAGAGAGATAAAAGCCTATAGTCCAGATTATAAATCCCGCTCTTGTTTCTGTACTTGCTCCCAAAACCGCCCTTGCCCTTGTCATCACCCCTCCATTTTGCTTTCATCTCAAACTCATTTTCCCGTTATCCTTGAACAATTGTCTCTCTGACTGGTCTTTTGCTCCCTCCATATCTCTCTCTCTTCTCTCTCTCTCTCTCTCTCTCTCTCTCTCTCTCTCTCTCTCTCTCTCTCTCTCTCTCTCTCTCTCTCTCTCTCTCTCTCTCTCTCTCTCTCTCTCTTTCTCTCTCTCTCTACACACATTTTTCTGTTTAATGTTGGTTAAGGTTAGAATTGTCTAATTACGCACCATTGGGGCAGTTCTGAGCATCGTATTTCGGTCTTTATCATCTCAAACCAACCCATACATCTTACCCAAATAGTAATAATTTTCCTCGCGTCTGTTTCCTTATCTGTCAGCAAGATAGCTTCAAAAACAGTTGGATTCTTATGAAATCTTAGGAACAAATGGACATTGGGAAGAGGAACAATTTATCAGATCCTGGTTGTGAAATTCTGATCACTTTTTGAGATATTCATTTTTTTTGTGTGTGTGAATAATTCCTCCATAGAAATGATGACCAGTAGAAGATTTGGTGTCTCCTTGAGAGGAGAGGATTAATGATGCCACTTTTCAATTCTCACTTACAGTTTAAACCACCAATATCCATTTCGTCACCTCTTTCAGCTAACCCGTGCACAAAATATGCTTTCTAGTCATTATTATAAAGAGATTATCTCTTCACCAGTTTTTCTTCTGTCAGCAAGATGTCTCCATAAAGTTATGAGTCAATTTTGACTTTTTTTTTTCTGGAGAGGTTCAATATTTGACAAGTAAAAGAAGATAATGTACTGGAGGTGGTGATCAAATTCATTTTTACCCATACGACTAGTCATACAGGGGCTGTCTTGATTAAAAATGCAACATCTAAAAGTCACTCCTAAAGTTGAATGATGTGGCTAAACACCAGATTTAATTGTCAATATAGAGCTGATTCATAACAGCAGATGCAGATTTCTGTCATATCAAATTTTCTTGTGATAATGATGTCTTGAATGCAGTTTTCAGGCAAATATTTTCAAAAACAGAATCAGAATCCGAAACATTTTGTCATTTCATTTCATGCACTTTCACACACAGAATGAAACAAAACATTATTTCCCCCAGCAGTGCAACACAAAGACAAAAACACATCCAAGCTACAAGAACTACAAGAACACATATATCCAAACTAACAAATATATCCATACTAAACAAAAAAGTCACTGTCTAGGAGAACAAACGCCAGCCAGGATGACTGTTGGAACTGCTGGTTTGCACGGGCCAGCAGCCAACCCAGCCTGCCCCACCTCTGCGCCCTGCCAGACCCCCCCGACCAGGGCCATCATCTCTGGGTCCACCGGATGCAGCAGACCAGGCTCCCTCAGCTGATCCAATGCCAGCTCTCCCAGCCAGACACCCCCGACACACCTCCCGCACTCCACACAATGACACCAAAAACACAGCCAAGGCTAGGCGAGGCTGCCACCAGGCCACCCCTAGTGCCATTGGAAACACTGACCTGCGTGCGCCAGCAGCTAGCTTAGCCTGCCCCACTTCCGCATCCTGTCAGATCAAAGAATCAGATACCAATAACTACAGGATAAGGGGTAGTTCTTGACGGGTGTGGAGTGATAGTAGGGGGAACTTCAGCCTTGCAGGAGGTTTGCGCTATTTTAAGGCTCTTGCCATATTATTTTGTAGACAACAGGAGATCTATGATCTGTGATAGCATATTTGTGTTTGTATGCCATTTGGTAACTTTATAGACAGCAGACAAATTTACAGACAGAGGAGACCACCCTGGCAGTTAAGACCACATTGGATTAGTCTCACACATATAAATATACACACACATACCAACACTATAGCAAGCAGCAGGCACTAAGGAGGCAGGAAAAGGAGAATTAATAGTGTGAGGCCCAGTTGTTGCAACGAGGAAAACACATGTGCACGCACGCGCACACACACACACAGGGACACACACACACAGCTTGCTCCTCTCATCCCACATTAGAAATAGTATCTGCCGCTGGCTAAACCCTGTTAATTTCTCGAGCCTCTGATTTAGTTTTAACAACCTTCTCCTCTACAGCTCTGTTATTGTATTGCATATATAAAGCTGTTCCCATTAGCCTTGCTCCATTACATTAAAAATATCCAGACCTTATCTAGCTTCAGTCAGCCTATTCTCACATCCCTCTAACATCAATATTATTTATCTTTCTAAACTCTGTTGGTCAATCCCCACATCTTTGTGGCACTGGAGCTCTACTCAACACCTTTCACTAAATAATGGTTCTTACCGCTGGGAATTTACGTCCATCTCACAAAGTGTTACTGATGCGAGTCTAATCACACATTTTTTTGGTAGTAGGAACACATTTTTCCAACAACCAACCACTTATTCAAATTCTATCTAAGGCTGAATGTGATCTATATAGCATAGAGATAATCCAGACTAGACTTTAACACTAATCTGCAACATCACTAGAACAGAATGAGTCTATTTACACATCTACCTATCAGTGTTATCTGCTATTCTATCTGCAATGCTGAGGCTTATTTCTAGGGTGCATATTATCAGTGATGTTTAATGGTAAAGCCAGGCGAACATGTATGGTATATCCTCTTCTAGTCCTCTAGAGGAGGATATATTGTAGCAGAGACACACAGCTCTTGTGGTAGGGCATCCAGGCCCTCACTGGCTACAAGCCTCCTCCTCATACCAGAGGCGATGCCCCCACCTTCCCAGATGCACTGAAAGACCCTCTCCAGAGTCAACCCACAAAAAGCTGTGGGTTCAGAATCCCAGGCTGAGCCATCACGGACTGTGCTGAGCAGCTGGCAGATGTCCTTGCTGACATCTTCAACATTTTGCTGTCCCAGGTGGTCATTCCCATGTGTTTCAAGACTGCCACCATCATACCAGTGCCAATGATGTCCCCTGTGTCCTGCCACAACGACTACTGCCCCATTGCACTGACTCTCATCATCATGAAGGGCTTTGAGAGATTGGTTATGAAGCACATCAGGTCCAGCTTCTCCTCCACTCTGGACCCTTTCCAGTTTGCATACTGTGCTAATTGCTCCACAGAAGATGCCATAATCTCTGCCTTTCATCCAGCCCTGTCCCACCCGGAGAGAAAGAACAGCTATGTAAGGATGTTTTTCATTGACTTCAGCTCAGCTTTTAGCATAATCATACCACAACACCTGATCGGAATGTTGAGCCAGCTGGGCCTTAACACCTCCCTCTGCAACTAGGTGCTGGACTTCCTCACAGGGAGGCCACAGTCAGTACAAATTGGCAAGATCACCTCCAGGACCATCACACTGAACACTGGCACTCCATAGGGCTGTGCACTCAGTCTGCTCTTGTTTACCCTGCTTACTCGTGACTGCATAGCATCATCCACTTCCAACCTCATCATAAAGTTTGCTGATGATACTACAATGGTAGGTCTCATCAGCAACAATGATGAATCATCATACAGTGTAGAAGCGGATCAACTGGCGGCGAGGTTCAAAAACAACAACTTCTATGGAGGTTATTATTGACTTTAGAAAGACCACCGCCCACCATAGCCCTCTGACCATCGATGGTATGGACATGGAGAGAGTCAGCAGTGCTAAGTTCCTGGGAGTTCACATCACAGAGGACCTTGCTGACAGACGAAAAACTGGTGAAGAGATAATCTCTTTAGTTAAATAGTGTACCGCTGAACATTAATATATCAAGACTCAATGACGGTGATAGCATAGAAGAAACTCTTACTGTGCGTAAAGCTAAGTGGAATAAAGCTTGCTATGTTCTTTGCAATGCATCCAGGGTGGAAAGGGCCAGAAATTAGTATCATGTCGGTTAAGGTACCTTTTGCAAAAAAAAATGTTATGGTGGTGGTCATGTCGGTGAAGGTACATTTTGCGTACAAAATTGCTATGGTGGTGGTCATTTTGAAATTCTGTTATGTTTTCCTGTGTGAATATGTAGCATTTGAGTTTTGATATGTGATGAACTGGAGCTGTTGACCCTTAAACATGTGCAGTCAGTTTGAAAATTGTACTTATGTCTCTTACGGCTTATTTTTAGTTGAAAATATACTTTATGGTGGCCATTTTGAATTTATTTTTATGTATTTTTTTGCATAAAGGTGTACTTTAACAGAGTTGAGATATGTTTTATTGCATTTGCTGACCCAAAAAACCCTGGGTATATGGTTTTTAATCATAGCAATCGCAGTATTTATGGCTGATTTATTGGCAAAAATGTGTTTTATGGTGGCCATCTTGAATTTTTAATTTTCGGCGGGAACCGTTGGAGTGACGTCATGATTCCCGTTATTTTTGAAATCAGCATACTCTAAAAACCCCATGTACCCATTTTCCTGCTTTTATCCAGCTGTGCACGATTCGAGTAAAAAATATTACATATCTGCTCCGCTACTTAGACCTTCCACAAAATGATTTTTTGACCCTCTTACTTACTATCCATGTCAAGTGTGCTTGTGATGTTTAGGTCTGTGTAGTAATTTTTGATTCTACTGCACTTTTTGTTTTTAATATCTATTGCATGTTATTTGTTTTTATGTGGCACTGTGGTCCATGTGAAACATAATCTCATTACCTTGTATGTATGAGACATGCATATGAGGTAATGCAAATAAAGTAGTCTAAGACTAGACCCTACGTGTGTCTTTTTTTTGTGCTGTAAATGCTCTTTGGCACTCGCATTGCCTTGCCAGACCTTCTCTGGTATCTCTCTTTCGGCTTTTCATTGTGCACTGAGAGCAAATTTACCATAAAGTATATAAGACTTCCTCCTGTCAGTAAGACTTCTCTCTGAACTCTATACTTGTATAGATGTGTGAATGTGTATATGTTCATGCATGCATATGTGAAGGTGTGTGTGTGTGTGTGTGTGTGTGTATATATATATAGATAGATAGATAGATAGATAGATAGATAGATAGATAGATAGATAGATAGATAGATAGATAGATAGATAGATAGATAGATAGATAGATAGATAGATAGATAGATAGATAGATAGATAGATAGATAGATATACACCTTTGTTAAAAGAAACACGCAACGGCAGGGAAAGTGCTCAACAAATCCAGTGAGTCAAGTAAATTCTTTATGAGACAGTACAAGCCTGTTTCATGCCATAAGCAATCATGGCATGAAACAGGCTTGTACTGTCTCATAAAGAATTTACTTGACTCATTGGATTTTGTATATATATGCGTTTTTGTTTTTTTTCTTTCCCAAAATCGTCAATGGTGTTGATAGAAGTGCTCAACTAATAAGGAGCGGAATATTTCCTGCATCTATATATATATATCTATATATATATATACACACACACACACACACACACACACACACACACACACACACACACACACACACACACACACTACTTTCGGCTGCTCCCGTTAGGGGTCGCCACAGCGGATCATCCGTTTCCATTTCTTCCTGTCTTCTGCATCTTCCTCTGTCACACCAGCCACCTGCATGTCTTCCCTCACCACATCCATAAACCTCTTCTTTGGCCTTCCTCTTTTCCTCTTCCCTGGCAGCTCCATATTCAGCATCCTTCTCCCAATATACCCAGCATCTCTCCTCCAAGCATGCCCAAGCCATCTCAATCTTGCCTCTCTTGCTTTGTCTCCAAACCATCCAACTTGAACGGTCCCTCTAATATAATCATTCCTAATCTTAGGATCTTCAACTCTGCCACCTCCAGCTCCGCCTCCTGTCTTTTCATCAGTGCCACTGTCTCCAAAACATATAACATAGTTGGTCTCACAACCATCTTGTAAACCTTCCCTTTAACTCTTGCAGGTACCCTTCTGTCGCAAATCACTCATGACACTCTTCTCCACCCACTCCACCCTGCCTGCACACTCTTCTTCACCTCACTCTTGCACTCCCCGTTACTTTGGACAGTTGACCCTAAGTATTTAAAATCATATGCCTTCGTCACTTCCACTCCTTGCATCCTGACCATTCCACTGTCCTCTCTCTCATTCACTCATAGGTATTCCGTCTTGCTCCTACTGACTTTCATTCCTCTTCTGTCCAGTGCATACCTCCACCTCTCCAGGCTCTCCTCAACCTGCACCCTACTCTTGCTATAGATCACAATGTCATCCGCGAACATCATCGTCCATGGAGACTCCTGCCTGATCTTGTCCGACAACCTGTCCATCACCGTTGCAAACAAGAAAGGGCTCAGAGCCGATCCTTGATGTAATCCGACCTCCACCTTGAACCCATCTGTCATTCCAACCGCACACCTCACCGTTGTCACACTTCCCTCGTACATATCCTGTACCACTCCTACATACTTTTCTGCAACTCCCCACTTCCTCATACAATACCACACCTCCTCTCTCGGCACCCTGTCGTATGTGTTCTCTTAATCTACAAAGACACAATGCAACTCTTTCTGGCCTTCTCTATACTTCTCGATCAACATTCTCCAAGCAAACATCGCATCTGCGGTGCTCTTTCCTGGCATGAAACCATACTGCTGTTCGCTAATCATCACCTCTCCTCTTAACCTGACTACTATTACTATTTCCCAAATCTTCATGCTGTGGCTGACCAACTTTATACCTCTGTAGTTGCTACAGTTCTGCACATCGCCCTTGTTCTTGAAAATCGGTACCAGTATGCTTCTTCTCTACTCCTCAGGAATCCTCTCACTTTTCAAGATTGTGTTAAAACAATCTAGTTAAAAACTTCACTGCCATCTCTCCTAAACATCTCCATGCCTCCACAGGTATGTCATCAGGACCAACTGCCTTTCCACTCCTCATCCTCTTCATAGCTGTCCTCACTTCCTCCTTGCTAATCCACTGCACTTCCTGATTCACTATCCCTACATCATCCAACCTTCTCTATCTCTCATTTTCTTCATTCATCAGCCTCTCAAAGTACTCCTTCCATCTTCTCGGCACACTCTCCTCACTTGTCAGCACATATCCATCTCTATCCTTGATCGCCCTAACTTGCTGCACATCCTTCACAGCTCGGTCCCTCTGTCTAGCCAATCAGTACAAGTCCTTTTCTCCTTCCTTAGTGTCTAACCTGTCATACAACTCACTATACGACTTTTCCTTTGCCACCTCTCTCTTCGCTTTACACTGTGTCTCCTTGTACTCCTGTCTACTTTCTTCATCTCTCTGACAATCCACTTCTTCTTTGCCAGCCTCTTCCTTTGTATAATTTGCTGTACTTCCTCATTCCACCACCAAGTCTCCTTGTCTTCCTTCCTCTGTCCTGATGACACACCAAGTACCTTCCTAGCTGTCACCCTCACTATTTCTGCAGTGTTTGCCCAGCCATCCAGCAACTCTTCACGACCACCCAGTGCCTGTCTTAACTCCTGCCTGAACTCAACACAACAGTCTTCCTTCTTCAACTTCCAGCATTTGATCTTCTGCTCTACCTTCACTCACTTCCTCTTCTTGGTCTCCAAAGTCATCCTACAGACCACCATCCGATGCTGCCTAGCTATGTTCTCCCTCGTCACCACCTTGCAGTCTCCAACCTCTTTTAGATCGCGCCTTCTACATAAGATATAGTCCACCTGTGTGCACTTTCCTCCACTCTTGTACGTCACCCTGTGTCCCTCCCGCTTATGTATTCACTACAGCCATTTCCATCCTTTTCGCAAAATCCACCACCATCTGTCCTTCCACATTCCTCTCTTTGACACCATACCTACCATCACCTCCTCATCACCTCTGTTCCCTTCACCAACATGTCCATTGAAGTCTGCTCCAATCACCACTTTCTCCTCCTTGGGTACCCTCTCCACCATGTCATCCAACTCACTCCAGAATTCTTCTTTCTTTTCCACCTCACACCCAACTTGCGGGGCCTATGCGCTGATAACATTCATCAATATACCTTCAGTTTCCAGCTTCATACTCATCACTCTGTCTGACACTCTCTTCACCTCCAGCACACTCTTGACATACTCTTCCTTCAGAATTACCCCTACTCCATTTCTCCTCCCATTCGCACCATGGCAGAAGAGTTTGAACCCACCTTCAATGCTCCTGGCCTTATTCCCCTACCACCTGGTCTTTTGCACACACAGTATGCCTACTTTTCTTCTTCCATCATATCAGCCAGCTCTCTCCCTTTACCAATCATAGTTCCAACATTCAAAGTTCCAACTCTCATCTACACACTCCTACCCTTCCTCCTCTCTCGCTGCCTCTGGACATGCCTTCCCCCTCTCCTTCTCCTTCACCCAACAGTAGCATAGTTACCACCGGCACCCTGCTGGTTAACAGTACCGGTGGCGGTCGTTGGTAACCCGGGCCTCGACCGATCCACTATGGAAATCTTATTTATGATCTGCATATTTGATTTGGCCAAGATTTTATTTTTTTTATAAATTTATTTCTGATTTTTTCCTTTTTTCTCCCAATTTAGTGGCCAATTGATCCCTATTTTAATTCAAACACCCACCCTCGTATTGCATGCGTTCGCCAACTGCATCTCTCCGGCCGGCAGTCTCGAAGGAAAGCGCCTCCCCACTTTCGTGACAAGGCGAATCCAAGCCGAACCACTGTTTTTCCGGCACACACAGAGACGCATTCACATGACGAACACAAGCCGACTCCGCCCCCCTCCCGAAGACAGCGTTGCCAATGATTGCTGCTTCATCGAGTCCGGCCATAGTCGGATCTGACGAGACCGGGGCGCGAACCCCAGTCCCCACTGGGCAACTGCATCGACTCCAAGCCGATGCTTAGGATTTGGCAAAGATTTTATGCCAGATGCCCTTCCTGATGCAACTCTCCCCATTTATCCAGGCTTGGGACCGGCACTAAGAATGTACTGGCTTCTGCATCCTCAGTGTAAGGAGCAAAATAAACTCTGGATTTTATATATAAAACCCAGAGTTTATTTTGCTCCTTATTTGTTGAGCACTTTCCCTATCATTGAGTGTTTCTTTTAACAAAGTTATATATTTATACATATACATATACACTCACTGGCCACTTTATTAGGTACACCTTGCTAGTACCGGGTTGGACCCCCTTTTGCCTTCAGAACTGCCTTAATCCTTCGTGGCATAGATTCAACAAGGTACTGGAAACATTCCTCAGAGAGTTTGGTCCATATTGACATGATAGCATCACGCAGTTGCTGCAGATTTGTCGGCTGCACATCCATGATGCGAATCTCCCGGTCCACCACATCCCAGAGGTGCTCTATTGGATTGAGATCTGGTGACTGTGGAGGCCATTTGAGTACAGTGAACTCATTGTCATGTTCAAGAAACCAGTCTGAGATGATTCGAGCTTTATGACATGGCGCGTTATCCTGCTGTAAGTAGCCATCAGAAGATGGGAACACTGTGGTCATAAAGGGATGGACATGGTCAGCAACAATACTCAGGTAGGCTGTGGCGTTGACACGATGCTCAATTGGTACTAAGGGGCCCAAAGTGTGCCAAGAAAATATCCCCCACACCATTACACCACCACCACCAGCCTGAACCATTGATACAAGGCAGGATGGATCCATGCTTTCATGTTGTTGAGGCCAAATTCTGACCCTACCATCCGAATGTCGCAGCAGAAATCGAGACTCATCAGACCAGGCAACGTTTTTCCAATCTTCTATTGTCCAATTTTGGTGAGCCTGTGCGAATTGTAGCCTCAGTTTCCAGTTCTTAGCTGACAGGAGTGGCACCCGGTGTGGTCTTCTGCTGCTGTAGCCCATCTGCCTCAAGGTTCGATGTGTTGTGCGTTCAGAGATGCTCTTCTGCATACGTCGGTTGTAATGAGTGGTTATTTGAGTTACTGTTGCCTTTCCATCAGCTCGAACCAGTCTGGCCATTCTCCTCTGACCTCTGGCATCAACAAGGCATTTTAGCCCACAGAACTGTCGCTCACTGGATATTTTCTCTTTTTCGGACCATTCTCTGTAAACCCTAGAGATGGTTGTGCGTGAATATCCCAGTAGATCAGCAGTTTGTGAAATACTCAGACCAGCCCGTCTGGCACCAACAACCATGCCACGTTCAAAGTCACTTAAATCACCTTTCTTCCCCATTCTGATGCTCGGTTTGAACTGCAGCAGATCGTCTTGACCATGTCTACATGCCTAAATGCATTGAGTTGCTGCCATGTGATTGGCTGATTAGAAATTTGTGTTAACGAGCAGTTGGACAGGTGTGCCTAATAAAGTGGCCGGTGAGTGTATGTATATATATATATATATATATATATATATATGCACGGTTTTTTTCCTTCAGAAATGAGGAGCGGAATTCAATATCAATAATATTGAGATATATATGCTGCTTTTAAGTGTGTGAAGGTGACAATGATGAGTGAAGGGGCGAGTCAGTGTCATGTCAACCTGCAGCTTCCTACAAGCTCTTATGGCTATAGCTACATCTAAATAGCTGACTACTGAAAATCACACAGCTTTAAATCTTACATTAAATCTTTGCACTGAATCACCATGAAGCACCAATTAATGATAAGGTGTGACCACATTCAGTGAGCTTTGTCATTGTTAATACACTCAAGGGACCTTTCATATTGCTAATGAAAAGGGTCCTTAAATGTTGAATTCTGTTCACATTGTGTTTTCCATAAAGCTCGTGACCAGATGTCATAGTTATGTTAACTGCAGCTGTAAGATTTCGCCTGTCACAGTTAAATACGAGGCAGTCTAGTTACACTATGTCATTTAGCAAAGTCAAATCCACAACAGGCCTTTAATTGCAGAACATTTTATCTAACCATGAGAAGTAAACTGGAATAGCACTCGGAATTTCATAATTTTATGAGACCTTTTAGTTGGAAGCTTGGGGATAAATCAGATTTACCCATGCCTATTCTTCATCAGAGGGTAACAGCAAGATCAAACACAGCCAAGCGGTCTTCAAAACTTCTCTTTTGTTGGAGTGAGTCCATGCATGCTTGTGTGTGTGTGTGTGTGTGTGTGTGTGTGTGTGTGTGAGTGCATTTGGGCACGTACATGCACATGTGATTGATGTGCACAGTCCATTCAGCGCATTTACAGAATTTAGCAACACAAAAGTCCCTTTTAATAAAAGAAGTTTTGCATTTATTTTAAATTCCAAGGCAGACAGACAAAAGGAAAGCCACATTTTATACAAATCTGTTTGCTGTCATTTCACTGTAAGGTGTGCATGTCTAACAGGAAACCAATGCAAAATAATGCCAAAGGAATGAGAACATAAATACATAGATAAATAAATAAGTGAAAAATAAATAAATAAATAAATAAATAAAGCGGATTTTCTCCTGGAGGAATTCTGTAATCTATACTCTGTGCAGGACCAAAGCTTCATAGTCAAATACTGAAACATTCTGCTGTATGTGTGTGTGTGTGTGTGTGTGTGTGTGTGTGTGTGTGTGTGTGTGTGTGTGTGTGTGTGTGTGCGTGTGTGTGCGTGTGTGTGTGCTGTTTTGAATGTCAGAGCTGAATATTAACTTAATTAAAGCTGACAAGTAAAAGAGCACAAATTAACAGCTATGGAATTGGGTGATAGAATCCCCCGATGAATTAATAAATGGAGAGCTATTTAAGGAGCCACCATTTTAAAGTCCCATCTAATCCAATATTTACGGGGCCAACCGATTACCTAGTGGAACATTAATCAAGAGAGCGTTTAGAAATCACATGGATTGTAATTACGAAACAGCACTCCCCCCTGACTGGTAACAAGCAGAGACATGCACAAGTCTGAATTCTGAACAGGAATGACACAAAAAGCAGAAGCGGTGGCTGGTTCTGATGGTGAACAGCATGATGAATCAGATCGGTGTACTCGGTGTGACAGACAGGGTTGAGAGTCTGTCACGGGGTTGTGTTAAGTGTTTACAGAGAGCTCTCGTCGTTGCTACTTGAAGTGGAAATGTTCTAGCTTCATAAGTATCTGTTGAATGTTGATTCTCACATTGCAGTCCTAAAAGTGGATGTGTTTTCTTTTTTTTGTTCCGCTTCGCTCCATCTCATTCAAAACACAGTAGACAAGACTGAAAGCAGGAATCATGAAAACAGTTTCGGTGCGGACCAAAACATACAGGAACCAAAACCTAAACAACAAGTAGGACTAGAGCTTTAAAAGTCCATATCTGATTAAGTTTAAAGAGGACTGAGATTTTTATGAGTTGTTCTGGATCTGTCAGCGCAAGAGGCATTTGGGGAGCCCTGACGTGTTGGCGGTTATGAGACGAAGCCAATGAGAGGCTGGAGGAAGAGGCCGATGGTCCCGAGGACGCACACGGTAACAAACACCCAGAGGAAGATTCTATCAATCACCATAGCAACGTATTTCCAGTCGTCCTCCACCTGTGAGCAAAGAAGGGAACAAATTGACACCATGGTGGAGAGGAGAGAAGGAAAAGCAACAGCGGTGATAGAGTCAAAGTGAGAGGTGAAGGGCGTAGAGGAAAATGGAGGGTGGGGGATGGGATGCAGAACACATTAAAAAAAAGAGTGTTTTAAGACCGAAAATGGGTGGGCAGTAGATTACACAGGAAGGACAGAGAGAAGAAAGAAACAAAGAGGGAAGGAGAAAAGAGATGGGTATCTGTTTGAAAACTAGCTAATGAATGGCACAAAACGTACACAGAGGCAAATAACTCTAATAAGCATATTCTAACTGCCGTGTCAAAAGCTGTGACATGCGTTTTGACAAAGCTGATTGAGTCAGGGGTTTTTGCATATCAAAGACGGCTTCTGTCCTTTGGGAGATTTCCCCCGCTATATTTATCACTGCCAGTGAGGGGAGAGAGACTTCTCTGCTCTGATCCACATTTAAAACTGTTTGGGCCCAACTTACGGCCCTGCTAACTTCTGCAATAAGCTTGGATATGCAGCCCTGATTCACAGAATCAAAGAGGAGCTCTCTGCCCATCTGTTGTCATAAGGTTTTATATAAATGAATTATATGTTCAGTGTGCAGGCTTTCCTTTAGATGCATTAGGATTTGCCATTTAGAATATATTCTCAATGTGACTTCATTCTTAAGTTTCTGTCAATTGTTTGCACATTGTAAAGTGAGATAAAACCAAATTGTATTAGAGGTGTCCGTGTCAAAAAATCCCCAAAAACATGTAGATTTTAACATGAAAGTTTAGCAGAACTAAAATTCCTAAGTAGAGTTTGTATACCGGCTATATTACCATAAAGGTTTTTGGGGTCTGCAGTATGACTGGATGGATTGTCTCTTTTCTTTCTCTCTCCTATATATATTGTAGCGAATCCATGCATGTAACAATATATATATATATATATATATATATATATATATATATATATATATACACATATATATACACACACATATATATACACACACATATATATACACACACACACACACACACACACACACACACACATATATATATTCCATTGAATACACTACAAAGACAAGATATTTAATTTTCAAACTGATAAACGTTATTGTTTTTTGCAACTATTCACTCATTTTGAATTTGATGCCTGCAAACACATTCCAAAGAAGCTGGGACAGGGGCAACAAAAGACTGGGAAAGTTGAGGAATGCTCAAAAAACACCTGTTTGGAACATTCCACAGGTGAACAGGTTAATTGGAAACAGGTGAGTGTCATGATTGAGTATAAAAGGAGCATCCCCGAAAGGCTCAGTTGTTCACAAGCAAGGATGGGGCGAGGGTCACCACTTTGTGAACAACTGCGTGAGTAAATAGTCCAATAGTTTAAGAACAACGTTTCTCAATGTACAATTGTAAGGAATGTAGGGATTTCATCATCTACAGTCCACAATATCATCAAGATTCAGAGAATCCGGAGAAATCTCTGCACATAAGCGGCAAGGCCGAAAACCAACATTGAATGCCCGTGACCTTCGATCCCTCAGGTGGCACTGCATTAAAAACCGACATCATTCTGTAAAGGATATTACCACGTGAGCTCAGGAACACTTCGGAAAACCATCGTCAGTTAACACAGTTCGTCGCTGCATCTACAAGTGAAAGTTAAAACTCTACCATGCAAAGTGAAAGCCATATATCAACAACACCCAGAAACGCCGCCGGCTTCTCTGGGCCCGAGCTCATCTGAGATGGACTGACGCAAAGTGGAAAAGTGTGCTGTGGTCTGACAAGTCCACATTTCAAATTGTTTTTGGAAATCATGGACGTCGTGTCCTCCGGGCTAAAGAGGAAAAGGACCATCCAGATTGTTATCAACGCAAAGTTCAAAAGCCAGCATCTGTGATGGTATGGGGGTGTGTTAGTGCCCATGGCATGGGTAACTTGCACATCTGTGAAGGCACCATTAATGCTGAAAGACATACAGGTTGTGGAACAACATATGCTGCCATCCAAGCGACGTCTTTTTCAGGGACGTCCCTGCTTATTTCAGCAGGACAATGCCAAGCCACATTCTGCATGTTTTACAACAGCGTGGCTTCGTAGTAAAAGAGTGTGGGTACCTGACTGGCCTGCCTGCAGTCCAGACCTGTCTCCCATTGAAAATGTGTGGCGTATTATGAAGTGCAAAATACGACAACGGAGACCCCGGACTGTTGAGCAACTGAAGTCGTACATCAAGCAAGAATGGGAAAGGATTCCACCTACAAAGCTTCAGCAATTAGTGTCCTCAGTTCCCAAACGCTTATTGAGTGTTGTTAAAAGGAAAGGTGATGTAACACAGTGGTGAACATGCCCGTGTCCCAGCTTTTTTGGAACGTGTTGCAGGCATCAAATTCAAAATGAGTGAATATTTGCAAAAAAACAATAAAGTTTATCAGTTTGAACATTAAATATCTTGTCTTTGTAGTGTATTCAATGGAATATAGGCCGAAAAGGATTTGCAAATCATTGTATTCTGTTTTTATTTATGTTTTACACAACGTCCCAACTTCACTGGAATTGGGGTTTGTATATATACGTGTGTATGTGTGTACACGTGTCTGTCCAAGGATATGCACTTATTGTAGTTGCCATCACTCTTTTTAAAACAGTATTGTCTACATTTGATTAAATCCTAACTCCTATTATTCCCTGACATTCATAGTGGTCAGCTACAGTGAAAATAACAGTTACTCACCTCTTTGGCCTTGTTACGGCTCCTCATGTTCTCAGCGATGTACTTGACACTCTCAATAGCCTGTTTGATCTCTGGCGAAACCACAGAGAAGGCCACCACCGTGTTAATGCTCTGAGGACTCATTTGGCGAGTCAGCTTTCCCGGGTCCGCTGTCTCTGGGGTGTCCTTCCCATGCTGGCAGGGGCAAGGGCATTTCTTCCCTGCACAGCCTTCCAGAGACGACAGCTTACTGTCCCCAAACTCCAGGCAGTTGAGTGAGCCACCTCCAACCTGATGGAAGACACAACCAGAGATCTGATTCCGATTCATCTTGTATTTTAATCTGAATCAGAATACTTTAACTGCCATCCAACTGCCTTTCATTGGTCCCTATGCATAATCCCTAGTTGTTAATATTATTAGCTGCAGCTGTTTATTCTGCTATGCTAACACCACAGAGTACCAAGACCATCCTGACATGTTTTTAACCTTTCCATAGCTTTTAACCTGTTGATGTCAACAAACTCACTAAATTGGTCTACGGCTTAGTTATTCTTTAAGTTTTATTTGACTTTTTGATGGTTTTCTGAGAATGCATGCTTCTTCTTTTTTTTAATTAGCCATGCTTGTAACACAATTAGAACTAGGAGATTTCCAGTAAAACCAGAGACTTCTACTGTTGTCCACCAAGCAGCAGCTCCAATGTATCAAAGGAGGGCGTGGTGATACTCGTTCACATTTTACTTGTCATTGGCTCCAAACGAGGAACAACATGGGCACAAGCCCAGCTCTCAAACCACCCCTGGTAAATTATTTGTTGTTTCACAAATTGTGGCTAGTATATCATGTGTGTGTGAGTATCCATCCGTCTAGCCATTCAACAGACCCCACCCCCACACACACATATACATTACTACTACCACCACTATCACCACTCCTCACCTGTGTCAAGCTGTTCTTCCTCTTCTTCCCTCCTTTCCCGCCCCCGTCTCCTCCTCCCCCTCCAGCTCCGCCTGCCTCCCCACTGCTGTCTGACCCTCCGGCCTTGACCTCCTGGTCCGTCGGCCTTCTCATCAGCATGATCCGCGGCAGCACCTTGAGGAATACAGAGCGCACCCAGCCCGGCATGGTGTGGGTCATGGGTGTGCGGTAGTGGACGTTCAACACAAAGACCGTGATGACTATGCTGAGTGTGACGAAGATCATGGTGAAGAGCAAGTACTCGCCGATGAGTGGGATGACCAGTGAGGTGGAGGGGATGGTCTCGGTGATGACCAGTAGGAACACAGTGAGGGAGAGCAGGACGGAGATACAGAGCGTGACCTTCTCTCCACAGTCAGACGGGAGGTAGAAAACCAGCACTGTGAGGAAGGAGATGAGGAGGCAGGGGATGATGAGGTTGATGGTGTAGAAGAGGGGCAGACGACGGATGTAGAAGGAGTAAGTGATGTCCGGGTAGATCTCCTCGCAGCAGTTGTACTTGATGTCGTGCTTGTAGCCTGGGGCATCGATGATCTCCCACTCGCCACTCTCCCAGAAGTCTTTTAGGTTCACCTGCATGGGAGAAACAAATATGGTGGAAAGCAAGTTTCTTAAAACTTTAACCCTAAAAAAGGCATTGTGGTCTGTCTATCAAGCTACAAAAAGGACAGGATCGTTTGTTTTGTCCACCAATTATCCATCATGAATACTAGTACATAATAACTCTATAATACTGGATCATATAAACAGAATATTCATTAACTGTCAAAGACAGTGTGAAAGGGGAAAATTGACAAATATATATTTCACACACGGACCTTTGACCCAATTAGTACCAGGTCAATTTTGGCCTTGTCATAGGTCCAGGAGCCAAACTTCATGGAGCAGTTCTGGTAGTCAAAAGGGAAATAAGTGATGTCCATGGGGCAAGAAGATTTGAAGATGGCTGGAGGAACCCAGGTGATGGTGCCGTCAAACTTCAACAGTGCCTTTGTCTTATCCTCTACCAGGAAATCACCTACCGCACTGTGTGTATGTGTTCATGTGTATGTGCACGCGCACGTGTGTGTGCATGCATGGTTATGTGCAAGTGTCCACATATTTGACCAAACGTGGGATGGAGGGAAGGAGAGATGACAAGGGTTTGTGACATTGAAAAAGAACAGCAGACAAAAAGAAGGCAAATAGAGCACACGAAGACAATGATGACGGGGAGGGAAGAGAATGAAAGGGCAGGGTCATAAAGAAAAGAAAGATTGTTAGGATTCAACAAAAGGTGGTCCATGAATCAAAATGTTCTTTTCACTGTGGAATACATACAAAAGTCACATAATTGCTTTCTGCTTTCATTATGAGTTACTATTGTAGTGTGAACAAAGGAAATATGAGCCCATTATCTACTGAATTGGAAAAGAGCTGAAAATGGCAAAACTGCCCACTGAACTGCTTCTTAATGCACCAATAATGTCATACTGACATTACATTATGTAAGACAACTTTTCCATATGATGACAGCACCGGAGGTTGTTGTTCACTTTAAAAATTGAGTAATATATCAAGAGATGTGTTTGGATGAAGACCATCTTGGTAACAATGGTAAAGATACTGTGACATGGTGGCACTATACTTGTTGTAGAGCACTATGTCAGGTCTCCAGATCTTGTTTGATGGAACTCTGATGAACTCAATCCCATCAAACTCTACTGGTGTCCACCGCAGCTTGTAGTCATTCCATATCTGAAACATCACACAGATGAGAAGAATAACTGAAAAGTACATTTGCTGGAAGAAATGCGGGGGCTAGCTGAAAGTGCTAGCAGACAGATTACACAGTACACTGACAATTACATTTTATTACTTAGCAGAAACTTTTATTCAAAGTGACTTATGAGAGATTTAGAAATTAGCAGTTGAATTTGAAGGTTGCCAACAGGTGTCATGGAGCGCTAAACTGTAATATCATGGGGCATAAATGTATGTCATGTGCATGTAGTGTAAGTGGCATTTGGTGTAATTAGTGGTAGCTGCAAGGCGGTTAATAAAGCATCTCAGGGTGGGTGCTGGGGGGATTGCTTAGTTGTTTCAGTGTTAAGTGCTTTTTATTTGGCTGCTATGAGTTTGTGGTTTAGGTGGTTTAGGATGTTTTGCAACTATAGGACATCCCATGACAACCAGGATATACCCCATGGAAACTTGTGAAGAATAAACCACCCAATGATGCAACAAGCATTTTCATTTTTATTCACCCTTTATCTAGCCAGGAAGGTCCCATTGAGATAAATAAATTGGCCTGTCCAGGGTGTCTCCCTGCCTGTCGCCCAATGACTGCTGGGATAGGCTCCAGCATCCCCGTGACCCTGAGAGCAAGATAAGCGGTTTGGGTAATGGATGGATGGAGAACACATAAAATACATAGAAAAAAAACTACACAGGAAAAATAGTAAAAGAAGAGAGGCATACAAGCCATACCAGCGATATCCAAAACACGGTCCACCTCAAGTCAAGGATTATGTAAAACAGCAACATGTTTCCTTCAAGGCCATTTGTAAAAGACCTTTAAAAGTATTCAAAGAAGGGAGTGCTTCTAAGACAATGATATTTCGCAGCTCATTCCATACCCAAGGTGCATTAAAGGAAAAAGCAGTTTTACCAAGCTCTGAGTGCACCATGGGGACATTTAAAAGAATCCGAGTAGTAGATCTAGTGCTATAGTTACTTGTATGATACGATAAAAGGTTGGAGACATAAGCAGCTAGTTTACTGTCTTACAGAACGTGTCATTTCGCCATTTATTTCTATGGCAAGAATTAGAGTACAAGATGAATATTTCAAAAAGTATGCCGATTTAAAAATATGCTCAATACATCCTCACATCTCCAAATGTGGTGATGCTTCTGTTGGACAAGTAATTTACTAATTCCACAATAAATGACACTGTAGTATAGTTTTACCATACAGTTTGTTGTTGCATGTGTTAGCTTTGGCCCAAGGATCCATTTTTTTTGTAATCCCCCCCCCCCAATTGTATCCTTGGGCCAATTACCCCGCTCTTCCAAGCCGTCCCGGTCATTGCTCTACCCCCTCTGCTGATCTTGGGAGGGCTGTAGACTACCACATGCCTCCTCCAATACATGTGGAGTTGCCAGCTGCTTCTTTTCACCTGACAGTGAGGAGTTTCACCAGGGGGACATAGCACGTGAGAGGCTCACACTATTCCCCTCAGTTCCCCTTATCTCTGAACAGGCGACCCAACCGACCAGAGGAGGCGCTAGTGCAGCAACCAGGACACATACCCACATCCGGCTTCCCACCCACAGACATGGCCAATTGTGTCTGTAGGGACGCCCGACTAAGCCGGAGGTAACACGGAAGGATCCATTTTTATAAGGGTGCAGACTATTTACTACTGAGCTGATGGAACATGAGGCATAATGGCTGCTATTTTTTGTTCATAGTTCTCACTGCCAGAGGACATATTGAGGAAATCCCAATTTCAACTTTAAACTGAAGTCAGGAAAGACACAAAACATGTCTTCAGTCGGTATTTTTTTCCCTTTATGAGGGCCATCGTGAGAGAAATAGTTAGAACCAAATACATATTTGCTAGAGCCTTTACCAGCATATCCAAAGGAAGAAAGAACAAACAAATGAGGGGTAACCAAATCTTTGTTCATAATAAAGAGGAAGTTCATTTTAGATTTAGCATTTTTTGAGCTGAAAACATGAAACATGTTCATATTTATTTATCTAGCCCTTCTGGTGTCTACGGATCAAAAATGACCCATAACAGTGTTTAACAGCAGAGAAAAGACTCTATCTTTTTTTCAATCTGAAATTTGATTACTTTTCCTAGAGTGACCGCAACATTAGAAAAAGTGAAACATTTTTTTTGTTCATATCTCCATGAAAGCTGTACATCACTAGGGTACTAACTTTCTGCACATTTCTGCTACTTTCTTAGGCTATACAACTGCTATTTCTTGCTAAAAAGTTAATTTTTACACCCATGCAGTACCTTAAATAATAATAATAATAATAATAATAATAATAATAATGCTCCTCTACTTTAGTAAAGAAAACAAGCATGACAGGTGTGTTGTAATAAAAACGAGTGGTGTCCACTGATTAAATGCAGTCTTTCTGTACTGTGAAGAGGGAAAACCCAGATAGTCAAAGTTTGTGATAAATGACAGGTTGTTTCTTTGTGCAAAATAGATTTGGGGTTTAAAATTAAATTAAGCTGCTTTAATTTAGAGGTTTAATGAGGGTGGGTCATAAATGACCCTCAAGACAAGGGCAGTATACAGAATGTGTGGACAACACAAGGGCTGAGGGTAAAACTGATTGCCCCTGTGACAAATACAACAAAGAAAATGGGATCACATCACATGGCTGGTTTGAGGGAGAAAACTATGCTGTCTCTTCCAGGATAAAGCACACATTACGATCAACCTTCCCGTTTTGTATACATAATATGGTGACATCAAAGATGCCAGCAAATTAGACTGATGGCAAGTAGTTAATCAGAGAGGGTTGAATCAGTTCATCTGGATACGTTTATTGACAGATACTGTTAATGCATCTGTCAATAAACGTTGTATCCAGATGAACCGATTCAGCGTTCATTGATTTTCTTACCTGTATTATTAAGCATGCATCAAGATGGCAAGTAGTTAGGTGAGTAGAAAGTTGACATGTCGATGTTAGCCATTTTAATATGTGAGAGTCTTGTGAGGCACTTTAAATAATAAAACTTAAGATGAATAAATTGTAGAAACCCTGCTTGTGACTTAATGTTTATGCACAATTACTCTCGCTTTTATGCACAAGTATTGTTTTGGGAGAAAAAAATAATCTTCTCTTTCTTCATCTTTATGCAGTTCAATGGAATGGTACCTATTTACAATTTCATTTAGCAGATATTTTTATCCAAAGTGACATACATCTGAGTTGATGCAACACCAGCAAGGATCTAGGCAGGAGAAAACAACATAATTAAATGTCATAAAACTAAGATCGAGTCTGATAGGACATAGTAGGTACCAACAGGCAATGCAGAGAGGCAATGTATAGAATGTATAGTAGCAGATTTGTTTTTCCCCATTAGTCCAAGTGCAGAGGTGTTCACGAAAGAACTGGATCTGCCGATCGAACAGAGTTTGGTAACTCGCCCCACCGCCGCAGAACGACAGAAGAGAAGAGTCTAACTAGTGACTTCGGGCGCTGTCGTGGTGGTAGTACCAGGCACCTTTCATTGGCAGAGTGCAGTGAGCAGGAGGGAGGGTAGACCTGAATGAGGGAGTCCAGGTAGGCGGAAGCTGTTTTAGTTGCTGTTTTGTTAGCAAATGTCAGGGTTTTGAATTTGATGCAGGCAGCTACTGGGAGCCAGTGGAGGGATGTGAACAGTGGGGTGACATGTTCTCTTTTGGGCTGGTTGAAGACCAGATGAGCCACTATGTTCTGGACCATCTGCAAAAGTTTGAATGTATATGCGGGGAGGCCTGCCAGTAAGGAGTTGCAGTAGTCAATGCGTAATATTACAAGAGCCTGTACCAGGAGTTGTGTGCATGCTCAGACAGGTAGGGTCTGATCTTCCTGATGTAGAATAGGGCAAATCGACACAACCGAGCAATTGAGGCCACATAAACCTTAAAGGTTAGTTGGTGATCAATCATGACACCCAAGTTTCAGGCAGACTTTGAGGGCATGAGTTGGGTTGATTCGAGCTGGATACTGATCTCTTGTTGTAAAGAAGGACTGGCTGGGATGAAAAGGAGCTCAGTCTTAAGTTGAATGTGGCATTCTTTCATCCATGCCAATATATCAGCAAGGCATGACAAGATCCAAGCCAAGACTGTGTGGTCTTCCAGTGGGAATAACAGAAAGAGCTGGGTATCGTCAGCATAGTAATGGTGTGAGAAATCATGAGAGCAGATGATTGCACCCAGTGAGGTAAGAGATTATACAGTGTAATGGTGCAGAGAATATATCAGAGATGCTGAAATAGATGTTAGCAGTTTACTTACATACATGCCTGAGGTAGATGGACATGACCGAGTGCACCAGTATAATGTACAATGTACAGTACAGTATATACAAAAAAGTTGGATTTATCTGACAGTATTAAGCGTTCATTTCAATGACAGAATGCAGAAAGAAACCATTTTTATATCTGGTTGTTTTGGGGTACAGTGCTCTGTAGTGCCTGTCAGAGGGGAGGAATTGGAACAGGTTGTGACCAGGGTGTGATTGGTCTACAGTAATGTTGCCTGCCGGTTTCCTGAGTCTGGAGGTGTATAAGTCCTGAATGGATTACAGGTTGGCACCAATGATTTTCTCTGCAGACCCAACTGTCCATTGTAGTCTGTCCCTGTCCTGTTTTCCACCAGACAGTGATAGATGTGCAGAGAACAGACTAGATTATTGCAGTATAGAACTGAATCAATAGTTCCTGAGGCACGTTGAATTTCTTAAACTGGCGGAGAAAGTATCTTCTCTGCTCTGCCTTTTTGATGATTGTGTCTATGTTGGATGCCCACCTTAGGTCCTAGGAGATTGTGGAACCCAGATATCTGTAGGTTTTCACTGAGGACACCATGCTGTTGAGTATGGTGAGGGGGGCAGTGATGGGGGACTCCTGAAGTCCACTGTCATCACCAGTTTTGAGCATGTTCAGCTCTAGGTTGTTATGGCCGCACCAGATGGCCAGCTAATGAACCTCTCGTCTATATGCAGACTCGTCACCATCCCGATAAGGCCAGTGATGGTTGTGTCATCAGCAAACTTCAGGAGTTTAAAAGACGGGTCACCTGAGGTGCAGTCATTTGTGTAGTGGGAGAAGAGTAGAAGGGAGAGCACACAGTCTTCGTAGAATGCCCCTGCTTAAAGCCAGGCTATTTCAGGTCATACAGGTATTCTCAGAAAGGAATTCAAACTTGGTTAGACTGTGCACTCAAGTATTTTTGATAGGAAGGGTAAAAGTGAAACCTGTCTGTAGTTTTCAACCTGGGCTGGGTTGAGTGTAGGTTTTTTGAGCAGCGGGTTGACTCGAGCTTGCTTAAATGTGGTGGGGAACACACCCATTATACGTGAGGAGTTGATTATGTGTGTGACTGTGGGGTTAAGTGTGGGAGAAATGGTCTGTAGAGGGTTGGATGGTATTGCGTCCAGTGGACAGGTAGTGGATCGCGAGTCCATCAGAAGCTTGGAGACTTCCTCCTTGGTCAGAGGGGAGAGTGTGGCCCTGTTAGCTGGCAGTTGCAAACTGAGATGGTCAGGCTCATAGAACTGGTTACTGATGTCAGAGTTCCAATCAATAAAAAACGAGGTGAACACATCTGCAGTGATCAGAGTGGAGGGCAGAGGAGGAGGCTGTTTGAGGAGTGATTTAAAAGCTGAAAACATTTTTGGAGCATGTGTGGCACCACGGATCTTGTTCTGATAGTAAGTGGTCTTAGCAGCTTTTAAACTGGAAGAAAATTATGCTAGGAGTCTGACTGTCACTGAGGTCAGTGGGCTCTCTGGATTTATGTCATTTTCTCTCTGCTGCACTGAGTTCCACCCTTTGCTCTCTGAGGACTCCAGTGAGCTACTGACTGGGGAGGGGGGGGTGTTGTGAGCAGGTTTTGATGTTAGAGGGCAGACATGGTTAAGAGAGGAGGCTAGCAAGGAACAGAGTGCATCTATAGCCTCATTGACAGGGAGTATGGAGAAGTCATTATGAAGAGGCTTGGTAGCCAAGATTCATTGGAAAGTTGAGTCAGTCTGAGGGACTGAATGTTGCAGTGGAAGGGGACCAATTGTGGAGGACCATAATGCTGTTCCGGTCAGGTGATCGTGAATTGAATAAAGAACTGGTCAGACAGATGAAGGGGGTGACAGTCATATTTGCTGTGGAGCAGTTCCGAGTCAAAATCAGATCAAGTACTTCCTGCTTTGTGTGTGGGAGGAGTAGAGATCTGTTTGGAGACCTCTACCTAGTAGAGATAGTGATATTAGAGTTTTGTTAAAAAAAAATACTAATCCGATTCTGCTCTAAACTGTTCCAGAAAGAACTTAATGTTGGGGTGTCTGGGTAGTGTAGCGGTCTCTTCCGCTGCCTCCCAACATGGGGACTGGCGGTTCGAATCCCAGCGTTAACTCTGGCTTGGTCGGGCGTCCCTACAGACACAATTGGCCATGTCTGCGGGTGGGAAGCCAGATATGGGTATGTGTCCTGGTCGCTGCACTAGTGCCTCCTCTGGTTGGTCAAGACGCTCGTTCGGGGGGGATGCAGGGAATAGCATGATCTACCCACGCGCTATGTCCCCCTGGTGAAACTCCTCACTGTCAGGTGAAAAGAAGCGGCTGGTGACTCCACATGTAACGGAGGAGGCATGTGGTAGTCTGCAGCCCTCCCCAGGTCGGCAGAGGGGGTGAGGCAGAGATCTGGACAGCTCAGAAGAGTGGGGTAATTGGCCAGATACAATTGAAGAAAAAAAGGGGGACATTTTTCCACAAAAAAAAAGAACAACTTAGTGTTGATGCAGAGGAGAAGCTGGACAATTGTTTGATGGATAGCTTGTAAAATGGCTTCATCTGTAAAACCATTGTAACTGCCTTGTTGACACATCTTCTTACTACATACGCCTTGTTGAATAATGGTTCAGTGAACTGGAAACACATCAATAAAAGTAGTAATACAACCCTTCCAATGCAGTTTAATAGGGTACTCAAAGATCTCAGCATCATTTCCTCCAGCCCTGAACTTTAGTACTCCAATGGTTGATTTGTAGAAATAAACTAATCACCGATGTTTAACATGACAGTATCAGTCATGATATATTTAATAAGATTTTTTTTCAACAAAAGATCAAATTGAACAGACGTAAAGAGGCTTAAAAAAGAATGCCCAATGAATCAAATATAATCCAGCAAGGCACCACAAACAGCTGCCATTAAATATGTAGTCCCTGTGTGTTTTCTAATGTGAGCACCCCAGAGATTCCTTCTATGCACAAACTTACTTGGCAACCAATTAAACATGACTTGACCTGAAACCACGCAGTAGAGACAAAGAGTGTCATTTCTGATAAATACTGGCTGGATTATTATTAATGAGATCAAAACTTCAGGATCTACGCATATCGGTTGTTTGCTGATAAGTTATGGGAGTCAAAGGAACTATGACTAATCATATTGCTGATATTGATTAGATGGCTATATGACGATCTGAATGTTGTTTTTTGGTCTTTGAAATGAATCTCAATCTCCTCCCACTCCGTTCCATTGCCTCAGTGATGCATGATGACAACACACACACACAACACATATTGATTGCGTCATCGGGACAAGAGGTAGAATTCTACTGCCTCGAACATCTGCCATTAAGTTGGACTCTGGCGGACCCTGTCTATAGCATGGGTATAAACACAGGCATCCAGGCACACGCAGCATGCCAGGCCATAGTGATGTTTCATTCACAAGGCATAGTCAAGCTCTGAAATTCCTACCCTGTCTGCTGTTTTCTAGTCAACCCCCTGACTCAAAAGAAGGGTTTGGTTTAAGAAGAAGCCAGAAAGTGCTACATGCTTGCATGCAATCTATGGTAAGAGCAGGGAGAGGACCCAAATGCAGACAGCAAAGACAGGCTGGGCTTGAACAAAGCTTTAATGAGGCAAATGAACTTACAATACAGGAACAGATGGCAAGTACAGACAGAGAGGAAAGCTCACAACATGACGTGGTGCTTCCAGCGACCAAGAGTCTGTCAGAGTGTGAGAGGATCCGACAAGTATCCCAGGAAACCAGGGGGCATATATATACCTGGGGGGGGGGGCAATCAGGGAGATTGGGCACAAATGTGCAGGAACCGTACTACCAATCGGAGAAAGGGGAGGGAGATAGGGGCACAGATGCACAGAATGGGGCAGGAACCAGAGAGCCAATCAGAGAAAGGGGAGGGAGATTGGGCGCAGGTGCGCAAGAACTGCACAGCCAATGGGAGAAGGGAACACGTGCGTGAAGCTGGGCAATCAGGGTCAATCAGGCACATGGGCGCAGGTGAACTGAAACAACAATCAGGAGATGGGGGTGGGCGAGCCTCGAAGACCCAGATCACATACCAATGACAAAAGATCCTTATTAACCAGTGTACAAAGATCAGTATTCTTTTACATTCTGCTCCCTCTCACAGATTCATCATCATCATTGCCAGTCACTCTGGGTGGAGTATGACTGTCCTCCTTCTAGGTCCTTGTGGGTCTTCAGGTAGGATCCTTGAGGGAGGATGCCTGCACGTGACAGCTTTTTACAAGGAGTGGCTGATGCGCCTGCAGCCACCACACGGTCCTTGGTAGGGAGGTGGCCAGAGTCCAATGGCATGGAGAACCAAGGCGATTGGGGTCCACCCTCTGTTGTAGCCTTCATCCGCCTTCACTGCTGTTGTGACCTGGAGACATCTTCTGCCAGTTCCACTGTTGAGGTCTGTGTTGGATCATGCTTCGTCTGGTACCTCCCCCTTGACCGATCTGCCTGAGGTGACCCTACCAGGAGCCAAGCTCCGGATGGCATAGCTCTTGGGTCATTGGTACACGCAAGCTTCTCCACCACAGCAAGGTGGTGATCCAGGAGACGATATGATCACTCACAGATTGGATGATGATTGACTTTGTGTGTGTGTGTGTGTGTGTGTGTGTGTGTGTGTGTGTGTGTGTGTGTGTGTGTGTGTATTGGGGCATACTTACATGTCTGAGCCATAGATTTGTCTCCATGATCTGATTCACCTCATCCTAAAGAGAAGCAGAATATTTTTTACCCTTCAGTGAAGTTTGTGTGTGTGTGTGTCTTTTGATCAGAGACCTGGTTAAGTCAGTACCAAGAGCAGCTGCACTATTGAATTTTATTTAGAGATAAAAGAATCCACTCCCTTGTTTCTTCCCTTCCTCCTTTCTGCACAAACCAAATATCTGCCATGTGAAGTTTGAAAACAACACGGGAATGAATACTAACCTGGGATCGTTTCAAAACATATATTTCAATAAAATAACTCAATAAGAGACACGTTTGATCCCTCTCTATTTTACTCCTTTACTACAGCCAGGCAATTGATTGAGAGATCAGGTGAGCTGTCGCGGTCGGTTAATAATAGATGGTGAGGTCACAGACCTCATTTCCCCCCCATCTCCTTCTATGACTCTTATTCAGCTCGACTTTGATACACAGACCAATGACTTCACAATTCAGCAAATCAGACAAAATACACAGAAGCACATTAGCTCCCCACACGAATACATTTCAGCAAGCATGTACACACACGTGTACACATAATGACACACAATCACTCATGCAGTGCACCCACACACACACACACACACACACACACACACACACACAAACGACCCACCACCCACATACATGCATGCATGCACACACAACAACCCACCCACACACACACACACACACACACATACACAATGTGCGGATACATGGAGACACCAGTTCACTCATACACACGTTCACCTTCACATTAATCTCACCTTGCTGAGCTAGCTAGCTGTCAGTCCTCTAAGGGCAAATTTTTACTGAATCTGAGCTGTGCCTCTACACAATATGTAAAAAACAGATTATGTCTTCATTGTGGGATATAACATTTTTTTTCAAGTTATGCTATCCCACAACCCCTAGCTAGCATATTTTAACATTGCCCAACAAGACAATAATAAATCACAAACGGCAATAGCTAAGTTAATACATGGTAAACATCATACTGAGATAATAGCTTTTCCTTTTTGAAAGATTTTGGTTTCTTTCTCAAAAAATGACAACAATTAGAACACCATATAAAATGCAACTTGATTGACTGATTGAACCAAGATCTGGATTTGATAAACAATCAAAACAATTGGAGTTAATTGTATTTAATAAAATACAGACAATACCCATCCCTATCACACACACACACACACACACACACACACACACACACACACACACACACACACACACACACACACACACACAATAAGATTGCTTCGTACCTATATTTCTATGTATGTGTGTGTGTTGCGTTTGTTTAGGAGTGCATGTACAAACATACTGGGTCACACAAGTTAAAGGGATGAATAAATAAAGGTTTGTGTGGAAAATACTTCAAATTTAGGTATGGCACTGAACAGTTTAACTGGGCATCTGGGCAGTAGTGGGTCCCCTGTGCGTATGTGTGTTGGTGTGAGGGGGTCTCACCACTTTGACCAGCTGTGAGATGGAGACCTCAAACTCCACCGTGACAGGGTCAGAGACGTTCTCAACTGGTCTGATGAACTGGTTATACCTTCTGAACAGCTTCCGAAACAGCCTGTCCTCGGCCTTGGATGAAAAGCAGTCTGGAAAGACACCCAGAAAGACAGGGAGAGAGGGAGAGAGAGAGAGAGAGAGAGGAGGGGATTAGTGAATGAATGGGAGGTTTGCAGGAAAAGAGATACTGAAACCTAACTCCACACATATGAAAATGAAGGATTACACACAATAAAAATGCAGCAACTTCTGAGTGACATCAAATCTAACCAGGCGTGCGGGAAGATATTTAAGTAGGGGGGCTGCCAACTAAAACGAAAAGTATTGTGGCGAGCCGGCATGGAAGAATGAGTCGAGAGGCAGACATCCCTTTTTAATCGCAACTCCCGTGCCCCATACACCTCATCACCCTGGGAGTGCTCTTTTATTCACACCGACCAGAATGGACCAAAACTGACAACAACATAACAAGTCCCTCACCCACCCACCCACCACCCATGTCCCAAGTGGCAACATCAGTCCCAGTCACGTTCCTACAGTCAGTTAGTCAGTAAACAATCTCCTAGTTAATCTGAGTTGAACCCCAAAAACAACAACTAAAGAATAGCCACAACACCACATCATTAAAACACAACATTAACAGTCCCATCAGCCATTGCGCTCCCCCAGCGCAGAACCGCCTCCCCCGGTTGCTACAGTATGACATCATTGTTTTGTTTATAAGATGCGTGTGTAGCAGATTTGGAGTGTTTACTCTCTTTATTATTTAAAATGTGCATTCCACGCAGCCCTAGCCCACTTAAAATCAAGGTATGTTTTATTTTATTTTATTTATTTTGCATTTGTACGTTAGGAAGTTAGGCATACTGTTGGGATGTACAGCCACCTGCCACTACTGGAGGGGGTGCAGCCCCCCCCCACGCGCTAATGGATCTAAAAGTATTTATGATGCACTTGGTCTCTCAAAAACTTGAATAACAATTATAAGCATCAGCAACAGCTAAGAACGCCACAGTATCCGTACCAGTACACTGACTTTGTTGAATAAGGTAAATAATCCTGGTCAAATAGTATGTTCAAATAGCTTTTACTAGAAACTGGGAGAAGACTAGATAGTTGCACATATCCCCAATGAAATGCATGTGCACATTTTAGCGACAGTGGGTAATGGTAACTCTCTTGGCAATGCAGGGAGATGGAGCAAAATGTTTTAATGGCCTTCTCACTTAATTTGAATACATATAAAATCAGACAGCCCTCATATAATCACATCCATTGTCAGTATAAAATGCAAGTCTAAATAGTGTCTTTATTGCTTTAGTCTGAAAGCCCATGATTATCCAAAAAGCATCTATTTGCAGTGACTTTTCATCATGGGTTGATAGTTTGGTTAATTGTACCAAATTCATAGATGTAAAGTGAATGGAATGATTGGCACAGGGTTATATAAGAAATAATAATGATGGTGTGTAACAGTACAATGGCTGCTCTGGCACTGTTGGAAGATTACACAAATGGCTGACTTTGGAGAGAATGGCTGGTATGAAGACAAGAATATTTTCTGGCCCATGACAAACGACTGGCTTACGAGTCAATTTCAATTACCAGGATCGATTTTCTAGGAAATCTATGCTGAATTGGGCCTGGCTTTAGAGAAACTAACTCTGAGAAATGGTGCCATCCTGGTCCCTTTGGACCTCTCTTCGGTTTGTGGCAGCTGACACTTTCCAAGGCCCCTATAAAGCCATCCTATGATAGCTATTTTAGATGCATAAGTAACATGACACAGCAAGACGTTGGGTTTTCTTACTCTGTCAGTGAACACCAAAGTGCAACTTGCAGCAATATCCAATTTCCCAAATGTAATTAGTGACATCGACAGCACTCATATTGCAATAAGGGCACCTTGCATTTGTTCACAGAAAGCATTTTAATTTCATCAACATCCAAATTATCTTTGATGCAAATATGATTCCAACAAATGTGGTTACTCAATAGCCTGGTTCATTCATTCTTAGATAAAGCAGTGTAGGGAACAGACTTGAGGCTGTGTTTGATGGTTGGTAAATTAAGGCCAAAGCCCTATTCGAGAAACATGCTGCTCAACTCATGTACACTGACTGAACTGTGTGCTTCAGTGCCTTGTCACCAACTAAACCATATTCACTGCGTTGGGAATGTCTTTGCCTCCAAGTCGATCATTATTTTTTGACAAAAGACCACCTTAGAGTGAATGATCCTGCTTATGACACAGCTTTACCTTACAAAACAAGTCAATAAACTGACAGAAAATAATTATTGAAAATAAAATAATTTTATTGGCTCACAAGCTTCTGGACTTTTTTCTGTATATCTAGCTTGCTGACATGAGCTTACAAAGGGCATTAATTTGGAATGGAACAGGAACGGTGATGAGGCTGCAGCATGACATCAGTCTGGTCATTGGTCTGCTATTCAGAAATAAACCTGCCACAGAGTGCTTTAATTGACCAATCAGAACCAAGTTTTCAATACATCTGTGTAACTGTAACAAAAGTTACTCTACCACATGGTGAAAGTGTGTCGTATTTTCAGGTCATGCATTGTACCGCACACTATTGTACAAAGTAATAGCCTCCTTTTCTGAAGACTTTGACCCAAATCATTATGCACCAAACCAACAAACCAAATGTTGCTGCAGTTGCAGATGTAAAAAAATATGATGCATCGTATGTAAAGGTTTAAGGTCTGTTAAGGTTTAAGGGTCCGCGTATTTAATATAAAACTGTTCTAATTCATTTTTGATTCCATGGCAACATTATCAAATGACTTAATTTATCAATCTGTGTGTAGCACAACATGAAGGACACGGTGACTCAGATTTCTGGAAGCACGTGGGACATGTGTCGCACTAAAGGTACATCACACATTGGAGACGCTGTGACCTGGTGTACAGTCCTCTCCAATATATTTCACCAATAGTTGCACCAGTCTGATTCCTGAGTCTGAAAAAAGCAAATTAAAGAAAAAACTAAATCTGTAATTTCTGCAATGTTTTTTGAGTTTGGGCTTCACGATTCTAGATTCAATTGGATTCATGCTTCTTTTTTTTTTGGCTTAGAATTGAGATCACGATTCTCGTTCACAATTTGTAGGCATGTCACTTTTGTAAAAACAATTACATTATTTTGTGTAACATGCAATGTGTGCATGATAACAATTAACAAATATAAATGAAGATGGCGGCATGAATTCACATTTGCGGCAGCCTTACCCAGTACCGGTGGGGGAAGATGGCGGCACAAACTTATGTTTGCGACGGCCTCACCCAGTACCGTCCACGCAGTTTCTCTGTTCACGTCTGTCCACGTCTTCATTTAATGGCTGGTAGCACTGGTGCTGGATTGCCGGGAGAGCTTGGTCTGCTGTGTCCTGTGGGCCCAGGGACCACGGCCCTGCCCGGAGCTGTGCCCGAAGAGGAAGAACCGAGGGTGGTCTGACAGGACCCGGAAGCGGGGCAGGCTAAGCCAACTGCTAGCCCATTCAGACCAGCAGTTCCAATAACACTGACGGGGGTCTGGCGGTAGCCTCGCCTAGCATTGACTGTGTTTATGGTGTCGTCACGTGGAGTGCGGGGCGGTGTGTCGAAGGTGTTTGGCTGGGAGAGCTGGCGTTGGATCGGCTGGGGGAGGCTGGTCTGCTGCGTCCAGTGGCCCCAAGGACCACGGCCCTGCCTGGAGCTGCGCCCGAGGAGGAAACACAGAGGGCGGTCTGACAGGACGCGGAAGCAGGGCAGGCTAAGCTAACTGCTAACCCAAGCAGACCGGCAGGTCCAACAGTCATCATGGCATTCGTTCTCTCGGGCAGTGATTTATTTGTAATTTGATACATGTGTTCTTGTAGTTTTTAGATATGTGTTTTTGTCTTTGTGTTGCACTGCTGTGTGATGGGGGAAACCATATTTTGTTTCATTTCATGTACACAAGTATATGAAATGAAACAACAAAGTGTTCCTGGTTCCTGATTCCTGAATATAAACAACACTATCACAGCAATGTCTGTGTAAATCGGTATTTAAACTTTGAGTGTGTGGTTTGGTGCACTCTTTTAGAAAAAATTGTTTTCCGCTGTTCTGTAACAGTCTCATTCTCAGTCATAACTCTATCTCCCTCCTCTTCTGCCACATTAGGCACTTGTTAGGCTTTCCTCAGTCGAGGCCAGATGCTGGTTGAAGGCACTGAGCTCTGGGGCTATCAGACCCCATTCATGGCACTTTTGCTTCATTGATGCACAGTAATGTGATTCTTGGCATTAGGGTTTATGTCCAGCCACATCTTTTTCCTTTCTGAAATGCTCCAGATCTGGGAGCTGGAACCATTAAATGCGGCTGTGACATGTTGCCACAAATACAATTTTGTTTGTTTATTATACCAGAACTATGGCTACCACCACCAAACAATATGTTTGGCATGGGTTTAACCTCCTTTAACAAAGTGCCTCAATTTCACACCCTAAAAAATTTCTAACTGAAATTTTGCACTGACTTCTTCATCATCTTTCACAGAAAACTGAATGACAGGCACATTTGTTTAATTATGGGAGGTATTAATTAGGCTTGTGCACAAAAGACAAACCCATAATTTCAAGTGGATTCAGGATTATTGTGCACAGGGGAGCGTTGTGACTACACATACACTACCGTTCAAAAGTTTGGGATCACCCAAACAATTTTGTGTTTTCCATGAAAAGTCACACTTATTCACCACCATATGTTGTGAAATGAATAGAAAATAGAGTCAAGACATTGACAAGGTTAGAAATAAGGATTTGTATTTGAAATAAGATTTTTTTACATCAAACTTTGCTTTCGTCAAAGAATCCTCCATTTGCAGCAATTACAGCATTGCAGACCTTTGGCATTCTAGCTGTTAATTTGTTGAGGTAATCTGGAGAAATTGCACCCCACGCTTCCAGAAGCAGCTCCCACAAGTTGGATTGGTTGGATGGGCACTTCTTGCGTACCATATGGTCAAGCTGCTCCCACAACAGCTCAATGGGGTTCAGATCTGGTGACTGCGCTGGCCACTCCATTACCGATAGAATACCAGCTGCCTGCTTCTGCTCTAAATAGTTCTTGCACAATTTGGAGGTGTGTTTAGGGTCATTGTCCTGTTGTAGGATGAAATTGGCTCCAATCAAGCGCTGTCCACTGGGTATGGCATGGCGTTGCAAAATGGAGTGATAGCCTTCCTTATTCGGAATCCCTTTTACCCTGTACAAATCTCCCACCTTACCAGCACCAAAGCAACCCCAGACCATCACATTACCTCCACCATGCTTAACAGATGGCGTCAGGCATTCTTCCAGCATCTTTTCATTTGTTCTGCGTCTCACAAACGTTCTTCTTTGTGATCCAAACACCTCAAACTTGGATTCATCCGTCCACAACACTTTTTTCCAGTCTTCCTCTGTCCAGTGTCTGTGTTCTTTTGCCCATCTTAATCTTTTTCTTTTATTGGTCAGTCTCAGATATGGCTTTTTCTTTGCCACTCTGCCCTGAAGCCCAGAATCCCGCAGCCGCCTCTTCACTGTAGATGTTGACACTGGTGTTTTGCGGGTACTATTTAATGAAGATGCCAGTTGGGGACCTGTGAGGCGTCTGTTTCTCAAACTAGAGACTCTAATGTACTTATCTTCTTGCTCAGTTGTGCAACGCGGCCTCCCACTTCTTTTTCTACTCTGGTTAGAGCCTGTTTGTGCTGTCCTCTGAAGGGAGTAGTACACACCGGTGTAGGAAATCTTCAATTTCTTAGCAATTTCTCGCATGGAATAGCCTTCATTTCTAAGAACAAGAATAGACTGTCGAGTTTCAGATGAAAGTTCTCTTTTTCTGGCCATTTTGAGCGTTTAATTGACCCCACAAATGTGATGCTCCAGAAACTCAATCTGCTCAAAGGAAGGTCAGTTTTGTAGCTTCTGTAACGAGCTAAACTGTTTTCAGATGTGTGAACATGATTGCACAAGGGTTTTCTAATCATCAATTAGCCTTCTGAGCCAATGAGCAAACACATTGTACCATTAGAACACTGGAGTGATAGTTGCTTGAAATGGGCCTCTATACACCTATGTAGCTATTGCACCAAAAACCAGACATTTGCAGCTAGAATAGTCATTTACCACATTAGCAATGTATAGAGTGTATTTCTTTAAAGTTAAGACTAGTTTAAAGTTATCTTCATTGAAAAGTACAGTGCTTTTCCTTCAAAAATATGGACATTTCAATGTGATCCCAAACTTTTGAACGGTAGTGTACTTTTCTTTTTTTAAGCACACTTTTTTAGTGTACAATCTCTGCACAGTTTGATAAACGAGGCTGGCAAAACCTGCCTAATATCCATCTTGTGGTCCACTCTTAGTATGGGTTGTGCTGACTGAGAATTTTCTGTCATTTACCAAATTTTAAAAGCACTGACAAATTATTGCAAATCCAATCAATGTAAAGAATTGGCTTTGTTGGCTTTCTGAGAAAACTAACATTTCTTTCAATTGCTTTGAAGACCCACTGAAACGGAGCTGCGCAAACACAACACGACTAAATTTACTTTGAAAAAGAATACACAATTAACCATCTTTGCTTAAGCATTATCAAAATATAGCCTGCATGGTAGACGGTTATTTGTTGACTGAAAAGCAGGCATTCATCAGTACTTTGATAATGCTCGCATGAGGTGTCAGTATGAATGAATTGCCTTTTTTTAAACCTATGCATAACTTAATATTGTAACGTGCATGGATAAGAAGACACGTTGGCTGCTGGCTGGCGGGTCTGACCCTTTAGTCGAGCAGTTGGCGATGTCTCCTGCGGTGCGGGTGATACGGGTTCGCTTCCTGGCCGCGGCAGTTTCTGTGGTTGCGTTATCCCCCGAATTCGCTACAATATTTTTTATCAAATACAGCCCTAGTGAGGCCTATTGTTGCATTGGCATTCAGCATCATAGCCTAATCCATATATATAAACAAATGCAAATCAAAATTTAATATCAGTAAATATGAAAATAAATATGGTGGGTAAAAATAAATTGACTAAAATTTTACAACCCCATCCATCAGTGATGGACCATGATTAATTATAGCCCAACCCCTGTCTATATATATGGGAAAGTAAACATCACAACCAATGGGGTAGTGGTTGGGGCTTGTTTTGAAAAAGCAAGCATTTAAAGGGCCAGGGTACTGTTGAAATAGCATGCTTTTTTAAATGCTTTTTCAAAACAAGCCCCAACCCCTACCCCATTGGTTGTAATGTTTTCTACCCCACCATTGGTTGCTGTGCATCGTAACTACCTACCACATTGTTTGTAATATTATTTCACCTTTTCTATCCTCTCATTGGTTGCTGTCCACCGAAATTAGGGGCATGACGTGGGGCAAAGTAGTATTTATTGACTATGTGTTCGTCTTTGTTGAATCACATTGGCAGCTGACGAGTGCACGACGCACAAAACAAGCTTGTACTGCTATGAATTAAAGGTTTTATCCGCTACATCTATCTTAATATTCTGCTCCTCATTTGTTGAGCACTTTTATCTACACCATTGACTGTTCCTGAAAAAAAACTATATTTTATATACTATATAGGGTTTTTTTTCCAAAACCGTCAATGGTGTAGAGCTCAACTAATGAGGAGCGGAATATCAACAGATACAGGAAAAAAAAGTTTAATACATTGCAGTACAGGCCTTTTTTCATGGCCCATATATATATATATATATATATATATATATATATATATATTTTATTTTTTTTTAAAAATATATTTTCCCTCTTTTTCTCCCCAATTGTATCTGGCCAATTACCCCAGTCTTCTGAGCCATCCCGGTCACTGCTCCACCCCCTCTGCTGATCCGGGGAGGGCTGCAGACTACCGCATGCCTCCTCCAATACATGTGGAGTCACCAGCCGCTTCTTTTCACCTGACAGTAAGGAGTTTCACCAGGGGGACGTAGCGTGTGGGAGGATCACGCTATTCCCCCCAGCTCCCCCTCTCCCCTGAACAGGCGCCCCAACAGACTAGAACAGGTGCTAGTGCAGCAACCAGGACACATACCCACATCCGGCTTCCCGCCCGCAGACACAGCCAATTGTGTCTGTAGGGACACCCGACCAAGCCGGCGGTAACGCCAAACGGAGATCCCCGTGTTGGTTGGCAACGGAATAAACCGCTATGCTACCCGGACGCCTCCAACCCCTGCATATTTTTATTCACTAATGTTTCGTTGCACTTTAGCTATTGATAGAGAAATAATAGTTCCATCAAACCAATTCCCGCCAGATCTTGACCCAAATTAAAACCTGTATCCCATTGTTACGTTCCCCATTAAAGGTCCAGGGGATGAGGGGAAGTAACAAAGAAAATAAAAGTATCCCGGGGGAATAAGAAAGGTGGGAGGCGGAACCAGGTGTAAAAACAGATTTATTAACAAAATGAACTTTTAGTCAAACTACAGAATAAACAGGCAACTAAAGATGCTGGCTCTTAACTAACCAGGCTTTAACAAAAACTCAGATCAAACCAAACCGAAACAAGAACACTAATAAGTTTCATCCTCCTTCTCAAGGAGTCTATACACAAGAGCTTGCTCTCTGGTTGGCAACAATGGCCCACTGGCCGTCTCTCTCCACACACTGCTACCAACAATGGCCCACTGGCACTGTTGGGTGTCCCTCTCCAAGTTATATACCCAGCTGATGAGGAATTGGGGTCACCTGGGCTCAATCAGCAGCTCCAAAGGAGGCGGGGCATCACCTGGAGAGGGAAAACTACAGACACACGGCACTAGGGCCGTAACACCCCCTCCCAAAAGTACAAACCCTAGGTTTGTATATATATAAGAGGGTAATCACATACACACCACACGGCATTGGGGCCGTAACACACCCTCTCATAAATACAAACCCTAGGTTTGTCTACAAGAGGGTAACTGCAACACACGGTACTGGGGCCGTAACACCCCCTCCCATAAATACAAACCCTAGGTTGGCATTCAAGAGGGTAATCCTCTTCACTCCCTTGGAAGTTGGCTTCATTCTTCTCCCCGAGCTGCTGCATCAGTCTGATGTTTTTCTCCTGCATGTCCTCAAATGCCTGGCCTGTCACATCCATCTCCCTGAGCAAGGCATCCTCCTGTTTCGCTATTGAAAGCTTCTTGTTGAGGATGTCGACCTGCTCCTTTACAGAGCTAATCTTCCTCAGGGCCTCTTCGTCAGCCATCTTCTTGCCTTCTCTTTGCTCCCTCTCTTCCAGGTCCCCCAGCCTCAGCTCCTCTGCCTCGGTCTTCTCAGCCACAATGAGCTGGACTTTGTCCCTCTGCTCCTTGGGTGCTGAGCGGTACATATCAAGGAGCAGCTTCATCTCCCGCTGAGACTTCTGGGCTTCTTCGAGTTCTACACGGACAAACCTCAGCAGCTCCATATCCTTCCTCTTCTGATTCGCCAGCTCCAAACGAAGCTCCTCTGCCTCAACCCACATTGCATGGCACTGGCGTGTGAGGTCAGCGACGGCAGACTCGAGGTGTGCAATTCTCACCTCCTGTTTCCTGGGCTGGTTTAGGTCCTCCCCATTCCCTCTCACCTGGGACACGGCCGCCCGCCGACTGCGGTTCTGCCGCTTACATTTTAAGGCCTCACAATGGGCAACCAAATGTCCAGGCATATGGCAGAAAAAACACAGTTTCTCCACTTTAGGTTTTGGAGGGGTACCAACACATGAAGCTTGAGTAACTGGCAAGTTAGCATTTCGTGAGTCGTCGCTGCAGGGGAAGGAAATATTACACGGTACAAAGATGTTTTTATGTGGGAGCGCGAATTCGTCCGCCAACACCGCAGCCTGCTGCGTGGACACTTTATGCTCATACTGCACCTCTAGCTGTCGCATTTTAATAGCCGTCTCTGCCTCCAACTCCCTGCGAAGCTGGAGTTCTCTCTCCCTTTCCCTTTCATCCTTTTCCAACTGGAGGCGAGCAAGACGGACTTTTAACTGCGCAGCCAGCTTAGAACCAGGAGTAGACACGTTGGTCCTTGACTAACGGGTCGGACCCTTTAGTCGACTGGTTAACGTTGTCGCTTGCGGAGTGGGAGACACGGGTTTGCGTCCCGGCTGTGGCGACGCTCTCCCAGACTGCCCCCCGAATTCGCTACATTAGTCTAGTGGAATGATTCTCGCTTCGGGTGCGAGAGGTCCCGGGTTCGAATCCCGGATGAGCCCCCAATTGTTACATTCCCCGTTAAAGGTCCAGGGGATGAGGGGAAGTAACAAAGAAAATAAAAGTATCCCGGGGGAATAAGAAAGGTGGGAGGCGGAACCAGGTGTAAAAACAGATTTATTAACAAAATGAACTAACCAAACCGAAACAAGAACACTAATAAGTTTCACCCTCCTTCTCAAGGAGTCTAGACACAAGAGCTTGCTCTCTGGTTGGCAACAATGGCCCACTGGCCGTCTCTCTCCACACACTGCTACCAACAATGGCCCACTGGCACTGTTGGGTGTCTCTCTCCAAGTTATATACCCAGCTGATGAGGAATTGGGGTCACCTGGGCTCAATCAGCAGCTCCACAGGAGGCGGGGCATCACCTGGAGAGGGAAAACTACAGACACACGGCACTAGGGCCGTAACACCCATGCTAAATACTAACTCCTTTGGAGGCAACTTTTCTTGCGCAACCTTGTTTCTGGGTTTCTGGGATTTTGTGAAGCCCATTGGAAATGTAGAATTTTAAACTAATTCACGGAAGGTGCTTCACAACTAAAGTTCTTGTTGGATATCCAGTGTATCCTCTAGACAGTAAGAATGAAGCAAAGGAAAACAACACTTTAGAGCACTGACACTCTGCTGAAAGTCTTCTTTAAACAAGACTGTGATGTGAGTGGGAGGGCGCCAGTGCTTTCAGCCTGTTCCTTCAGGGAACTCTGCAGATTAAAACTGGAGTCGAGGCAATGGACATTATAAATTCACCAAAGCATGAATTTTCAACATTACGTGCCCTACCTATCCTTCCAGCAACCATGTGGAAAAGTGAGTAGCTTTTTTAGTGTCCTGGCATGTCACACATATATCATGCACAGAATTTCCAAGGGGGATATAGGGGTTATAACACCCCCTCCCCGATGATTATAACTAGACCCCCCCCAAAAAAAATATATATATATATCCATCCATCTATTATCTGAGCCGCTTATCCTGCTCTCAGGGTTGCAGGAGCCTATCCCAGCAGTCATTGGGCGGCAGGCAGGAAGACACCCTGGACAGGCCGTCAGGCCATCAAAACTTCGTTAAAAGAAACACTCAACGGTGGGGAAAGTGCTCAACAAATAGGGTTAATTGAAGGGTTGAGATAGGCAGAGCTGCAGGGCCTGTAGGGTCGCTATCCAAAATAATACATCTTCAAACACCGCATCCACTCATTTACCAGCTCGTACACATCATGAGGCCTGACTCCTCAAACATTCTCTGAAATAGATATGCTTTCCACTTTACAGCTGTTGACCATCTACAAACACTTTTTCATTCATTTTTTAGTGTTGTCTAATATTTTCCATTGCTTGCAAAGGTTAAGACTCTGGTGCTAGCCTACAGGGCAGTGAAAGGAACAGCTCCTTCCAATCTCCAGGCCATGGTCAAGCCCTACACTCCCGCCTGATCACTTAGCTGTGCTGCCTCGGGATGCCTGGTTGCCCCGTCGCTCAGAGGCCCCTGCTGCCGATCGACCCAGTCACGGCTCTTTTCTGTCCTGGCCCCACAGTGGTGGAATGAACTCCCCACTGATGTCAGGACAGCAGAGTCGCAGCCCATCTTTCAGTGCAGGTTGAAAACTCACCTCTTTAAGAACTACTACCCTGTTACTTGCTCTTAGCACTTACTGTATTCACTCATTTAAAAAAAAACTATTTCTTGCGCTTTTACTTTAGTACTGGTTTTGCTCTTAGATGCTTGTTTAGAGAGAAGATGCACCAATGACCTCTGATGACTAGTAGTTCTCCTGATTTCCTACAATAAATGCACTTATTGTAAGTCACTTTGGATAAAAGCATCGGCTAAATGACTGTAATGTAATGTAATATAATAAGGAGCAAAATAATCCGATCTGGATTTTAGATGTAGGAAAAAACACTTTAATGCATTTCAGCACAAACTTTTTTCGTGCGTAGCACACTCAGCAGCTGCCAATGTGATTAAACAACAAAGAAAAACACAGTCAATAAATATTACGTTGCCCCACGTCACACCCCTAATTTCGGTGGACAGCAACCACTGAGAGGATAGAAAACATCTGAAATATTACAACCAATGGGATAGGTAGTTATGATGCAGAGCAACCAATGGTGGGACAGAAAACATTACAACCAATGGTTGGGGCTTGTTTTAAAAAAGCAAGGATTTAAAGGGCCAGAGCACTGTTGAAATAGCATACATTTAAAATATAACAAGATAAGGTCAAATGGGGTAATTTATATATATCATATGGTGGAGTGGTGTTGGGGCACAATTGGAAGGGCAGGCAGTTAAAATATAAAAATATAACATCTAATAAATATCACGTGTATCATCTAATGGGGGAGATAATAAAGACATTGTTTTACTTGTAATTGCAAAGCAGAGATTTCTTTTTTTTGTGTCTACAGCTGGTGGCCAATTCATTTCTACTGTTCAAGGTGGACATATCAGGCTAGCAAATAATAAAATATTTTTCTGCCAAGCATAGGTTACATCTTTTGCTGTTAATTGAGTATGCATTGTTCTTCATAAGGATTTTCCATGAAATAGAGTAACTAATATTCTTGTCTTCCAATAATCAAATGTGGCGGCTTAAGGCCGCTGCATTTCTTACATGCTCATTCCTGAAGCTACTCATATGGGCATTAAACCTCATTTTAAAAGGGCCCTCTGGTAGTCCAATGTAAGTGTTGACTTTGCAGTTGTCTTCTCTTGTCAATGATGCTTGGTAGATGACTCCCTGTCTGGCATTTCCCTTCAAGAGGGCATGATGCCTTAGCACGGCAGTTGCAGGCGTTTGGCTGCATTGAGGGGGTCTGTGCCTTGGTTATAATCCTCGTGTTGTAGGTGAAATAACCTGTTGAACATTTGGCATGCAGCTGGAGCTGGAGCAATGCATATTCAATTAACAGCAAAAGATGGAACCTATGCTTGGCAGAGAAATATTTCATTATTTACAAGCCTGATATGCCCACCTTGAACAGTAGAAATGAATTGGTCACCAGCTGCAGACACCGAAAAAATACTGCTTTGTAATTACAAGCAAAACAATATCTTTATTATCCCCCCTATTAGATGATACATGGACATTTATTAGATGTTATATTTTTGTATTTTAACTGTCTGCCCCTCCAAGTGTGCCCCAACACCACCCCAATATATGATATACATAAATTACCCCATGTGACGTTATCTTGTTATAGTCTAAATGTATGCTATTTTAACAGTGCCCTGGCCCTTTAAATCCTTGCTTTTTTTTTAAAAAAAAAACACCAACCCCTACCCCATTGGTTGTAATGTTTTCTACCCCACCATTGGTTGCTGTGCATCGTAACTACCTACCCCATTGGTTGTAATAGTTCAACTGTTTTCTAACCTCTCATTGGTTGCTGTCCACCGAAATTAGGGGCGTGACACAGGGCAACGTAATATTTATTTACTGTGTTTTTCTTGTTGTTTATCACATTGGCAGCTGATGCGTGTGCTACGCACGAAACAAGTTTGTACTGAAATGCATTAAAGTTTTTTTCCTACATCTATCTTTATATATATATATATATATATATATGGCCCTGTGATGGCCTGGCGGCCTGTGCAGGGTGTCTCCCCACCTGCCACCCAATGACTGCTGGGATAGGCTCCAGCATCCCCGCGACCCTGAGAGCAGGATATGCAGCTTGGATAATGGATGGATCACACTGGCAGCTGGTGAGTGCACGATGCATGAAACAAGCTTGTACAGAAATGCATTAAAGATTTTTTTTTCTCCCCTACATCTATCTAAATATTCCGCTACTCACTTTTTGAGCACTTTTGTCTATACCATTGATGGTTTCCAGAAAAAAACGCTATTATATAACTTTGTTAAAAGAAACAATCAATGGTAGGGAAAGTGCTCAACAAATAAGGAGCAAAATAATCCAGGGAGTCAAGTAAATTCTTTATGAGATGCTATGGCATGAAACAGGCTTGTAATATCTCATAAAAAAATTTACTTGACTCACTGGATTTATATATACAGTGCATCCGGAAAGTATTCACACACCTTCACTTTCCCCACATTTTGTTATGTTACAGCCTTATTCCAAAATGGATTAAATTCCTTTTTTTTCTCATCAATCTACATACAATACCCCATAATGACAAAGCAAAAAGGGTTTTGTAGAAATTTTTGCAAATGTATTAAAAATAAAAAACTGAAATATTGCATGTACATAAGTGTTCACACCCTTTACTCAGTACTTGGTTGAGGCACCCTTGGCAGCGATTACAGCCTCAAGTCTTCTTGGGTATGAAGCTACAAGCTTGGCACATCTATATTTGGGGTATTTCTCCCATTCTTCTCTGCAGATCCTCTCGAGCTCTGTAAGGTTAGATGGGGAGCGTCGCTGCACAGCTATTTTCAGGTCTTTCTAGAGATGTTCAATGGGGTTCAAGTCTGGGCTCTGGCTGGGCCACTCAAGGACATTCACTGACTTGTCCCGAAGCCAGGGTCGTTGTCATGTTGAAAGGTAAACCTTCGCCCCAGTCTGAGGTCCTGAGCGCTGTGGAGCAGGTTTTCATCAAGGATCTCTCTGTACTTTACTCCATTCATCTTTCCCACGACCCTGACTAGTCTCCCAGTTCCTGCCACTGAAAAACATCCCCACAGCATGATGCTGCCACCACCATGCTTCACTGTAGGGATGGTATTAGCAAGGTGATGAGAGGTGCATGGTTTCCTCTAGACGTGACGTTTGGCATTCATGCCAAAGAGTTCAATCTTGGTTTCATCAGACCAGAGAATCTTGTTTCTCATGGTCTGAGAGCACTTTAGGTGCTTTCTGGCAAACTCCAAGCGGGCTGTCATTTGCCTTTTACTGAGCAGAGGCTTCCCTCTGGCCACTCTACTATAAAGGCCTGATTGGTGGAGTGCTGCAGAGATGGTTGTCCTTCTGGAAGGTTCTCCCATCTCCACAGAGGAATGCTGGAGCTCTGTCAGAGTGACCATCGGGTTCTTGGTCATCTCCCTGACCAAGGCCCTTCTCCCCTGATTGCTCAGTTTGGCTGGGTGGCCAGCTCTAGGAAGAGTCCTGGTGGATCCAAACTTATTCCATTTAGGAATGATGGAGACCACTGTGCTCTTCGGGACCTTCAAAGCTGTAGAAATTTTTTGTACCCTTCCCCAGATCTGTGCCTCGATACAATCCTGTCTCGGAGATCCAGAGACAATTCCTTTGACTTCATGGCTTGGTTTCTGCTCTGACATGCACTGTCAACAGTGGGACCTTATATAGACAGGTGTGTGCCTCTCCATATCATGTCCAATCAATTGAATTTACTACGGGTGGACTCCAATTAAGATGTAGAAACATCTCAAGGATGATCAGTGGAAACAGGATGAACCTGAGCTCAATTTTGAGTGTCATAGCAAAGGGTGTGAATACTTATGTACATGCAATATTTCAGTTTTTTATTTTTAATAAATTTGCAAAAATTTCTACAAAACCTTTTTTGCTTTGTCAATATGGGGTATTGTGTGTAGATTGATGAGGGAAAAAAAGGAATTTAATCCATTTGGAATAAGGCTGTAACATAACAAAATGTGGGGAAAGTGAAGGGGTGTGAATACTTTCCGGATGCACTGTATATATATATATATAGATATATATATAGTAACTTGCATGGATAAGTAGACACATTAGCCGTTAGCTAACGGGTTGGACCCTTTAGTCGAGCGATTAGTGATGTCTCCCGTGGTACGGGAGATACGGGTTCACGTCCCGGCTGCGGCAGTTCCTGCGGTTGCCCCCTGAATTCCCTACAATATATACACACACACAGCGCCACGTACCTAGTGCCATAGGTATGGATGGGGCTGCCATTAGTTAGCGGCTTCCATGGGGGTGGCAGGATAGGATGTCTACTCTCAATGCGAGCAGGACGCTCCTCTGCGCGCCCATGTCGCACAGGAACCGCCGTCCAGAAATGGAGTCTTTGGTAAAAAGCAGCCTGCCAGTTTGGCCAATGCACATGGCCACTACTGAGCGCTGGCGCCGGCGTTTCCAAACTTTGCATGGTAAAAACACCAGCCGTGGTCCTGCCACCATTGAGCTGTTGCGGTGGCGGCGACTGTTGTGTCTCCAGGCAGTGGTGAAAATGTTTGGGCAGGAAAAAATGCGGCCGCGCAGTGCTGTTGACAAGCCAGGAAAAATCAGCCTCCTCGGCCAGAGCACGACAGTCAGTGATGGCAATGTTGACTAAAGCAGCTCGTACCTGAGAACGTGTCTGTAATGTCCGTAGACGCCTTGTCTTACTGACATAAGAATAATTCAAGAAAGAGCCGACTTCGTAGGTTCTTAACTCTGTGTAGCTTTTACTAGCGTTCATCCGACATACAACCTTCATAACATGCGCTTCTAACTTCCTGTATACGTCACACGCACTGCACGTACACCCGTGATTAGGTCAAGTTAAACCCGTGACCTTTCATTCATTACATCTCCCCCTCTAAGATTATTTTCTAAACATTTCTCTGAACATTTACTGCCAACAATTTTAACCTGTATATCACCCCCCTTTTCACAAAAAAATAAAAAATCTCCCACAGTACACAAGTCCATACGCCTCACAAATCCAGCCGGATTGCTGGCTTGCTCACCCTGCCAGAGCGAGTAACATATGGTGTGGAAGTTGGCATTTCTGCTGCTCGGGACTCATCCGTGTTTCCACTCTCCCCTGGAGTGACATGGTCAGGATCCCTGCTGACAAAGGTGAGTGTTTTAGGTGTGGCCAACAGGTGGCGCCTGTTCCTTCTGTAATGTTCACCTTGAGCTGTCTCCACTATGTAGGATCTGGGAGTGGAGCTCTGACTGTGAACAACTGCTGGCATTGTCCATGTTTTCTGTCCATCAAGTTTGGTGAGTACTGCGTCACCCGAGTTCAGTGGGCGCAGTGTCCGCACGCCGTTCCTGCGGTTGTAGTAGAAAGCCTGCCTCGATTTGGCTGCGGCGTCAGCGGTTTTGATCAGTTCCTCTTTAGGCCAGGCCAGTTTCAGGTTATGCTGCAATGTGGGTAAGGTGGTTCTGAGTCTCCTACCCATGAGCAATTCCGCTGGACTGGCTCCAGTGGAAGAAGAGGGTGTAGCTCTGTATGTCAACAGGGTGAGGAGAGGGTCTTCCTGCCTTAATATGCTTTTGGCTATCTGAACAGCCCTCTCTGCCTGTCCATTACTCTGGGGGTAGTGTGGGCTTGAAGTCACATGGATGAAATCATAATCCTCACTGAACCTCCTCATCTCTTCTGAAACTAGCTGTGGCCCATTATCACTAACTACAATTTCAGGGATACCAAAACGTGCAAATGTAGCCTTCAGCCTAGCTACAACCTGACTGCTAGTAGTTGTTGGTAGATTTAGGATCTCCAAAAACCTGGAATAATAGTCAGACACTATCAAGTAGTTTTGCTTTTTGTACTCACACAGGTCTATGCCAACTTTCTGCCATGGTCTGGATGGGAGCTCACTTGACATTAAAGGCTCTTTTCTCTGTGTGTTCTTGTGTTCTCTGCAGAATTGACATTGCTGTATCTTTGTTGTAATGTGCTCTGTCATTTTGGGCCACCACACTGACTGGCTAGCTCTCTCTCTGCACTTAACTATCCCCTGGTGCCCGTCGTGTATTCTGTCTAAGATCACCTCCCTCATCTCTGTGGGAATGACGATACGACTGCCTCTGATGACTAAACCATCTACCGCAGATAACTCCCCTCTCACCTGATAAAAGTCTCTGACTGTCTCCGGCACTTTATCGACATACTCAGGCCAGCCGTGTCTGATGAAGCCCAACACTGTCTGGAGCTGCAGATCTCCATCCGTGCTCTGTTTTATCTCCTGCATCCTTTGAGGTGTGGCAGGCACCTGGCACACGATGGCATCAATGTGCGCTGCAACATCATCATGAGAAGCACCATCTCCGTAGCACTGCTCTGGGCCTCTGGAGAGTGCATCAGCCACAGCTAAAGTTTTGCCTGGTGCGTATTCAGCCACTGCATTGAAACGCATCAGCCTCATTAACAGTCTCTGGCACCTAATGGGCACATTATCCAAGTCTTTGCTGTTCATGAGAGGCACTAGTGGTTTATGATCGGTGACAAGTCTGAAATTGTCAAGCCCAAACAGGTACTTCTCGAACCTTTCACATGCCCAGACGCTGGCTAAGCACTCTTTCTCGATCTGTGCGTACCTTGTCTCTGCGTCACTCAGCCGTCGGGAGCAGTAGGCCACGGGCTTCCAGTGTTCCCCGTGCTGCTGGAGCAGAACGCCCCCCAGCCCGTAGCTGCTGGCATCTGCTGACACCACCGTAGCCTTAGTGACGTCATAAAAGGTGAGTACCGGGGCGGTGGCGAGTGCTGCTTTAAGGTCTTGGAATGCTGTGTTCTGTGCAGGTCCCCACAGCCACTCTGTCGTTGCTTTAAGCAGTCCATAAAGCGGCTGACCTACAGTGGACAGCTCTGGGACGTATTTTGCCAAATAGTTCACCATCCCGAGGAACCTCTTGAGTTCCGTCACGTTCTGGGGCTGAGGAAAGTTCTCTATTCCGGCCACTTTGTCCGGGTCAGGTCTGATGCCTGCCTCGTTGATGATATGACCAAGGAAGCGGACTTGTTTCTGTTTGAACTTGCATTTCGCTTGGTTCAGTTTGAGACCTGCTGTTTCAATGACCCCCAGCGCCTCTGCTAGGCGCCGGTCATGGATTTCCTCAGTCTCTCCATGTATAAGGATGTCATCCATGTACACCTCTGTGCCCTCTAGCCCGGTCAGAGTTTCCGCCATCTTTCTCTGGAAAATCTCTGGAGCACTCGTTATACCAAATGGAAGGCGGCAGAAAGCATACCTCCCAAATGGGGTGATGAAAGTGGTGAGCCCCCTGCTGTCTTCATGCAAGGGGATCTGGTAAAACCCACTTGCTGCATCCAACGTTGTGAAGAACTTTGACCCTGCGAGCCTTGGCATTATTTACTCCATAGTGGGCAGCACGTATTTCTCACGTTTCACCGCTCGATTCAGCCTCCTGAGGTCAGCGCAGCAGCGAACCTCTTTCTTGTTCGGTTTCAGCACCGGCACCATAGCGGCGCACCATTCTGTGGGCTGAGTCACTTTTTCAATAATGCCCTCATTTTCCATGCGCTGCAGTTCTTTCTTAACCAGTGGTACAAGTGGCAGCGGTATCCGTCTGGCTGTATGCACCGCGTATGGCTGGGCACCCTCCACCAGAGCTATTTTCACTGGGTCTGTTTTCAGCAGTCCACTTGAACCGAAAACTCCACTGACCTCATTCATCCGCTTCACTAGACCCATCTCCACTGCCTCTAGACGACTCAGCAGACAGCTGCCTCTCCCCTTGATCACATACACTGGAAAGGAGTATTGTTTCTCCTTGTAGTTGGTTGTGGCTTGAAACTGTCCTATGCAGCTGATGTTTCCACCTGGGCTTATGAAGCATGTGTCAGGAGGTCCCAGTTTTATGTTTGGCTTCAGCTTTTTAAATGTCCCTTGGTTGATAACAGTAGCGTCAGCCCCCGTGTCAATTTTAAAGGTTATTGGTACATCACTTATTGTTAAACTAACAGTCCAATCTTCCTGACTGCTCTCTTTGCCAACTTCTCCCAGAAAGTACAGCTGTTTAACCTCTTCAGTGACTTCTCTCACCGCTTTAGAGTGACATACACGCTCCCAATGTCCCTTTTTATGACACTTGTTGCACTTACTGTTCGTTGCAGGACACTTCCGCTCATCGGTGTGCTGCGTCTTGCCGCACCTCCCGCATTCATCTACTTTGTTGGTTGCCGGACTGCCGCCACCATGACGCTGTCCGCCCTTTTTGTTTTGGCGTTCGTCCCGCCATCGGACAACATTGACGTTAGCCAGCAGGGCCTCTGGTTGGTTAGCTTGGAGGCTGAGCTGCTTTGTTATTGCCTCCGCCTGGCGCACTTGTTCAATGACTTTCACCAGAGTAAGGTCCGCTGTGAGCTGGAACTGACGGGAGAGCACCTTATCTTTTATGCCCACTACCAGACGATCTCTGATATGTTCATCCCTCTTGTCCCCAAACTCAGTGTTCAGACAGCTCATACAATGTCCGGATGTACATCTCCGCTGTCTCTCCTGGCTGCTGGCTACGTTGATAGAAGCACGCCCTCTCATGTATGATGTTACGGCGGGGAATAAAGTAGCCGTCGAACTTTTTCAGTACGATATCATAGTCCACTTTATCACCCTCCGCCGCGAAGTCAAACGAGCTGAATGTCTTTTCAGCCTCGCCGCCCATTGCATAAATCAGCGAACTCACTTGAATCTCCCCGTCGTCTTTATCCAGCATTGTCGCGAGCCTGAATCGCGAGAACCGTTGTTTCCACTGCGGCCATTCAACGGGGCAGTCAAACTTGAATTCACTCGGCGGATTAAACTTCGGCATGACCACTCGTGTTCAGATACACAGACTATTCTGACACCATGTAATGTCCGTAGACGCCTTGTCTTACTGACATAAGAATAATTCAAGAAAGAGCCGACTTCGTAGGTTCTTAACTCTGTGTAGCTTTTACTAGCGTTCATCCGACATACAACCTTCATAACATGCGCTTCTAACTTCCTGTATACGTCACACGCACTGCACGTACACCCGTGATTAGGTCAAGTTAAACCCGTGACCTTTCATTCATTACAGTGTCTGTCGCAGAAACAGCTGGATGAAGAGGAAGCCGGGCTTGTGCTCTCCCAGGAGATCCAGCATCCTGTCCATAAGTTCAGACGGCTTACTGTCACCGAGGCCCTGTAGAGAGAAAAGCCGGCTGGCCCACTCAGCGTCAGAAAGTTCAAAGGTTTTCAACAGGTGAGCCTTGAGTGTCTCGTATTTATCCTGTTGCAGAGGATTTTTGAGGAGGCTCACCACTCTGGTTGCTGTTGAACTGCCAAGAGCCGACACCACATACAGGTGCATCTCAAAAAATGGGAATATTGTGGAAAATATCCTTATTTTCTGTAATTTAATTCAAAAGTGAAACTTTCATATATTCCAGATTCATTGCACATAAAGTGAAATATGTTAAGCCTTTTTTTGTTTTAATCTTGATGATTACGGCTCACAGCTCATGAAAATCAAAAATCCAGTTTCTCAAAATATTAGAATATTACATAAGACTAATCAAAAACGGATTTATAATACAGAAATGTCGACCTTCTTAAATGTTAATTTATGCACGCAACACTTGGTCGGGGCTCCTTTTGCACAAATTACTGCATCAATGCGGCGTGGCATGGAGGCAATCATCCTGTGGCACTGCTGAGCTGTTATGGAAGCCAAGGCTGCTTTGATAGCGGCCTTCAGCTCATCTGCATTGTTGGGTCTGGTGCCTCTCATCTTCCTCTTGACAATACCCCATAAGCCACAGAAGGTCATTTCTGAAAGGGCTGGCTGTTCGCAGAGTGCTGTATCAAAGCATATCCATGGAAAGTTGACTGGAAGGGAAAAGTGTGGTAGGAGAAGGTGCACAAGCAACAGGGATGACCGCAGCCTTGAGAGGATTGTCAAGCAAGGCCGATTGAAGAACTTGGGGGAGCTTCACAAGGAGTGGACTGAGGCTGGAGTCAGTGCATCAAGAGCCACCATGCACAGATGTGCCCAGGGACTGGGCTACAAGTGTCACATTCCTAGCATCAAGCAACTCCTGAACCAGAGACAATGTCAGAAGCCTCTTAACTGGGCTAAGGAGAAAAAGAACTGGACCGTTGGTCAGTGGTCCAAAGTACTCTTTTCAGATGAAAGTAAATGTTGCATTTCATTTGGAAATCAAGGTCCCAGAGTCTGGAGGAAGAGTGGAGAGGCACAGAATCCAAGTTTCTTCAAGTCCAGTGTGAAGTTTCCACAGTCAGTGATGATTTGGGGTACCATGTCATCTGCTGGTGTTGGTCCACTGTGTTTCCTCAAGCCCAGAGTCAATTCAGCCATCTACCAGGAGATTTTAGAGCACTTCATGCTTCCGTCTGCTGACAAGCTTTATGGAGATGCTGATTTCATTTTCCAGCAGGACTTGGCACCTGCCCACAGTGCCAAAACTACCATGGTATTACTGTGCTTGATTGGCCAGCCAATTCACCTGACCTGAACCCTCTATGGGGTATTGTCAAGAGGAACATGAGAGACATCCGCCCAACAGCTGAAGGCTGCTATCAAAGCAGCCTGGGCTTCCATAACACCTCAGCAGTGCCACAGGCTGATTGTCTCCATGCCATGCTGCTTTGATGCGGTAATTTGTGCAAAAGGAGCCCCGACCAAGTATTGAGTGCATAAATGAACATACTTTTCTGAAGGTCGACATTTCTGTATTATAAATCCTTTTTTGATTGGCCTTATGTACTATTCTAATATTTTGAGATGCTGGATTTTTGATTTTCATTAGCTGTAAACCGTAATTATCGAGATTAAAACAAAAAAGGCTTGGCATATTTCCCTTTATGTGTAATGAATCTAGAATAAATGCAAGTTTCACTTTTTGAATTAAATTACGGAAAATAATGAACTTTTCCACAATATTCTAATTTTCTGAGATGCACCTGTAATGGTATTTTGTGGCGTCCGCGGTGATTTCCCGCAATGCGAACTGCGCTTCTGTCTGGGCGAACCAAGCCGAGGCTGACGACCCCCAGGACTCCAGCAGCTTGAGGGAAACTGCATTAATCGTCATGTTCACGAAGGGTTGTCTCTGGAAACGCCCAGCAGACAAACGCCGGGGTCACCAATGTAGGAACGTAGAGACGGACAACTTCTCGCACTGACTACACGAATGCGTGAGTCTTTTATTCTCCAACAAAACCAACAACCCGAGCCACATGGGTAGAAGCTAGTTCCCATCGATGCAGAGAACGGTCAACTGCGCATGCGCAAGTACTCGTTGCCTCCGTTGTTTGGGTAGGTTAAGGTTAGGGTTAGGGCGGGGTTAGGGTTAAAGTTAGCTAATCAGACGCAGAGTAGGGGTGGGTCTTCCTAGAATCCTAGTGCCTGGATGCTATGCGGGGCGTGTGAAGGCATGGTAGAGGTATTTCGCGCATGCTCATTTGACCGTTCTCTACTCCATTTCCGTTCTCTGCATCGATGGGAACTAGCCTCTACAGAGCCACATGGCGCTGCCCCAACCAATCATCGTCGTAGCTCACCCTGTCAACCCGGAAACACTTTCTTAAAGCGACCAGAACCGATTGTGGTGAATTATTTCCATAGAGTCTGCTACAAAAATTCGAAAAAATGATACAAACAAGAAAGAAAAAAAAAGAAAAGAAAAGAAGCATTTTGTTTTTTTCATCTGATCATAATTGAAAATACAGGCTTGCTTTATTCATGTTTACAGACCTGACTGGTGTGAACAAACCTTTCACAGCATCAGAAAACTTTAAAAATGCGGATTTAGTTGTTGTTTCATGTTAATCCTTGTATCAAGAGACCTGTAAATCAATTTGGAGAGATAGCAGGTTCCAATCCTGTGTTAGAGTAACCCTTTTTTTTACATTTGAACTAAGTATTGCAGATTTAAATAGTCTTTTTAGGTCCGGACATGGACCATCATATCTTTGGACACTATTCCCCTTAACCTACGGTATAAAACAGCCATGTCATAGTCTTTTTTGCAATAAAACAACACCCCTAACCTCTTTAGAAGGACCCTGACATCAACCCCCCCCCCACACACACACACAATGTTCAATGTTTACAATGTTCAATTCAAAGTTACGCCCTTGCATCTGTTCTTTTTCTCCCGCTTTCTTCCCTAAGCAACCAGCATTTCCGCTGGTTTCTTCCAGTCATAACCTCTCACTGACCCGCTTTCACTTTCTCCTATCACCGAATGATATGCATGTCTGCATGCTCAAAAACACATGTAACAAACACGCATCCTGTCATGGGGAGTCTCATGAGTGTCGACAGGGCTGTGGAGTGGGGGGAAAAGCATTTCCATCCTCAAACATAAAGGAACAGCATGTTCATTCCCCTCTGCTTCACCTCCCTCCCCTCACCTTATGTCTGCCACTCTCACCCTGGATGACAGGACAATCTTCCGGCACACTTCCTCCCTGCCGCCTCTTTGGAGACGAGTCATTTCCTTGGTGTCTGAGAAACTTCTCTTTTTGCCTCCCTAGTTTCAGGCATCTACTTGTTTAGATAATGTTATAGGCCTGTTGCCATGAAAACAGAGCACTGCGAGGATATCTGAGAAAAGATTCTTCTGATAAGAAGATTAGAAATTGTAAAATCTAAAATATCAATGAATCAAAGCTAGCAACAATGGCTCTCTTGGTTAACCCGTCTGCTGTCTTATGGGTCAAAAGGCCCATAACAGTGTTTTAACAGCAGAGAAAATACTCTAAATGATTTTTTTTCAATCTGAAATTTTATGACTTTTCCTAGAGTGACTCCAACATTAGAAAAAGTGAAACATTGATTTTGTTCATATTTCCATGAAAGCTGTACACCACTAGGGTACTAAGATTGTCTTAGGGTCATGTTTGACCCTATAAAAAAGAGTGGTTTCCACTCATTAAATGCAGTCTTTCTGCACTGTCAAGCGGGAAAACCCAGATAGTCACAAAGCTTGTGATGAATGACAGCTTGTTTCTTCATGCAAAATAGATTTTGGGTTTAAAATTGAATTAAGTTGCTTTAATTTAGAGGTTTAATGAAGACGGGTCATAAATAGCCCTTAAGACTATGGCAGTGTACAGAATGTGTGGACAACACAAGGGTTAAATGGTGATTAGTGAGCTGAGAGGAGGACCTGATTGGATCTAACCTTCACTCAAACAACACAGTAGATAGATGCAGACTTGTATAGCTCAGTGAAGAGTAGAGTATTTCACGAACAGAAATAGGGTTAGTTGGCCTGTTCAGTTGCCTTCAGGCCATCCATTCTTAATGTATGCATTCCTTAAAATTGTAGGGTACATAGGGCATCCAGGTGGTGTGGTTGTCTATTCCGTTGCTACCAAAACAGGGATTGCTGGTTCGAATCCTTGTGTCACCTCCGGCTTGGTCGGGCATCCCTATAGATACAATTGGCTGTGTCTGTGAGTGGGAAGCCGGATGTGGGTATGTGTCCTGGTCACTGCACTAGTGCCTCCTCTGGTTGGTAAGGGCACCTGTTCAGGGGGAGGTGGAACTGGGGGGAATAGCATGATACTCCCATGTGTTACATCCCCCTGGTGAAACTCCTCACTGTCAGGTGAAAAGAAGCGGCTGGCAACTCCACATGTATCAGAGGAGAAATGTGGTAGTCTGCAGCCCTCCACGGCTTAGCAGAGGGGGTGGAGCAGCGACCGGGACAGCTCGGAAGAGTGGGGTAGTTGGCCAAGTACAACTGGGGAAAGAAAAAAGGGGGGGGTCCAAAAAAAGAAAAAAATTGTAGGGTACATGAGCCAAAAGCATCCACCAAATTATGTGTATATTGGCATGCTGTTGGGCTATTCGCACAAATCAAAGGATAGTTTAATGGCTAGAAGGGACATCATTTAAGTGTGGTACAGCAATACAGTAAATCCCAAGCAGCTGCTGAAACTGTACAGTTGAACCCTTGCACTGGTTTACACATGTAAGCAGCGCATCAGCTGCATAAACAGTCCCAATTGCAAGGCCTCTGTCCGAATTGTTTCTGTTTTATTCAAAAGCATAAAGCCAATGAAAATACACAAGAATCAAATGAATGCTTGCGGCATGAGGTGGAACAGGCGTAAGGCCAGGAGCATCAGAGGTGGGTTCAAACTCTTCTACCATGGTGTGGATGGGAGAAGAAATGGGGTAGAGTTAATCCTGAAGGAAGAGTATGTCAAGACTGTGTTGGAGGTGAAGACAGTGTTGGACAGAGTGGTGAGTATGAAGCTTGAAATCAAAGGTGCAATGATGAATGTTATCAGTGTAAATGACCCGCAAGTTGGGTGTGGGATGGAACAGAAAGAAGAATAGTGGAGTGAGTTGGATGAGGTGAGTATACCCAAGAAGGAGAAGAGAGTGGTGATTGGAGTGGACTTCAATGGGCATGCTGGTGAAGGAAATGGAGGTGATGAGGAGGTGATGGGTAGGTATGGTGTCAAGGAGATGAATGTGGAAGGACAGATGGTGGTGAATTTTGCAAAAAGGATGAAAATGGCTGTTGTAAATGTGAATTTCAAGAACAGGGAGGAACACAGGGTGACATTTAAGAGTGGAGGAAGGCGCATACAGGTGGACTCTATCTTATGCAGGAGAGGCAATCTGAAAGAGATTGGCGACTGCAAGGTGGTGACCAGAGAGAATGTAGCTATGCAGCATCGTATGGTGGTCTGTAGGAAGACTTTGGAGATCAAGAAGAGGAAGAGAGTGAAGGCAGAGCCAAGAATCAAATGACGGAAGTTGAAGAAGAAAGACTGTTGTGTGTAGTTCAAGGAGGAGCTAAGACAGGCACTGGATGGTAGTTAAGAGTTGCCTGATAGCTGGGTACCTACTGCAGAAATGGTGGTGGAATGAGGAAGTACAGGAAAGTATATGAAAGAAGAGTATATGAAAGAAGAGATTGGTGAAGAAGAAGTGGGAGTGTCAGAGAGATGAAGAAAGTAGACAGGAGTACAAGGAGATGTGGCGCAAGTCAAATAAATTTTACTTATAGCCCAATATCACAAATTACAAATTTGCCCCAGTGTGCTTTGCAGCAATACAACATCCTGTCCTTAGACCCTTGCATCGGATAAGGGACAATACCCCCCCACCCCCAAAAAAACCACCCCTTTAACCGGGACAAAAAATAGGAAGAAACCTCACGGACAGCAACAGAGGAGGGATTTCTCTCCCAAATGGGTCAGACCTGCATTGCATGTTGTGTGTAAAGAATAAAACACAATTTAAAGAATACAATATTGAAGAGGATAACAGAATTATAATGGAATTATAAAATATATGAAGAATATGATGAGGAAGATGCCAAGCAGTGGCCTTATGCCATCGGAACAGCCTTGGACTTGGGCCACGCGACAACCATTGCCATATAAACCTGGCAGAACAAAAGACTACACATGCACAAATGAGACACTCATATCACACAATTCATACACACAGCAGAAGAAGATATATAAATATATATGTGTGTGTGTGTGTGTGTGTGTGTGTGTGTGTGTGTGTGTGTGTGTGTGTGTGTGTGTGTGTATTAGTCACACATCGGAGTTAGAGAAGGACATAAAATTGAAACAGGATAACGAAATTATATGGATTTATATGACATATAAAAAATGTGATAAGGAAGATGCCAAGCAGTGTCCAGGTGGCGACTATGATTACCATGGACACAGGAGGAGGACAGACTACATGTGCAAATGGGGGAGACACATCACACCATTCACATACACAGGATAATAGAAAGGAAAAGACACTCAGAGAGAGAGAAAAGATGTGAGAGAGGAGAAACAGTTTGCAATAGTCAGTAACCTATCCTCCTCTCTAATCTCGTCGGCAGAACAGTACTCGGTAAATTATTGAGACAGAAACTGACCAACAATATAGTACAGGTCGTGAAGTACTCAATTTAAAGGCAACTAATTGTAGGTTAAGGCAAAAAGATGAGTTTTAGGTATGGATTTAAATGACTCAACAGACTGATTGTCTGATGGCAGCAGACAGGTTATCCCACAAGAACGGGTCCCGATAGGAAAAAGTCCTGCCACCAACTGACTTCTGTTTAACGTTTTGTACACAAGAAATCTGATCTAACATGGATAGGAAGCCAATGAAGGGAGTCAAGAATTGGTGTAATATGGTCAAATTTTCGAGTTTTAGTTAGGATTCTAGCTGCAGCATTTTGAGCCATCTGAAGACTTTTAGTACTAGCAGGTGGCAGACCTGAAAACAGAACATCACATGATCAAATTGGTATCTGTGTCTAGCAGAACCAATGATAAGCATCTCAGTTTTATCTGAATTTAAAAGCAGGGAATTTAGTGACGTCCAATTTTTCACAGCAGCTAAGCAGGCCTCTAAATTAGTAATTTGAGTAAGAGCATCAGCCCTTGTAGGCACATACAGTTGAGTATCATTCGCATAACAATGGAACTTTGCTCCATAACTGAGTATAATTTGGCCAAGAGGTGAAATTTGAAGAGAGAAGAGTAGAGGGCCAAGAACCGAGCCCTGAGGTACACCATATTTATCATCAAAGAATTTGTATGTCATATTATTATAGCAGATACAATGTGTTCTGTCACACCCCGTCTGGATAGTTAAGTTATATTTTGTTTCTCCCAGTGTTATTTGTCTTGTACTTCCTGTTTTATTTTGATACTCACCTCTTGTCTCATTTCAGGTCCTTTACTTCCTGCCCTCACGTGTCTCCCTCCTGCACCTGTGTCTCATTGTCTCCCCTCCCCCAGAGGATATAGTCTTAGTGTTCCCTTCCTTCTGTGCCAGTTCGTCTTGTTCCTTGTGACAGCGTTTCAGCATTTTTTCCTTGTGTGAGTTTCTTGAGCACTATAGTTTCCTGACCTGTTTTTGCCTCTTTTGAGCTCACTTTTTGCCTGCCGATTTGGACACTGTTGCCTTGTTATCTGATCACCTGTGTACCGATCTCATTTTTATTAAAAGGGGTGATTTTTGTGAACTGAGACTGAGTCTGTGTTTTGGGTCCAAGCCTGTGGTTCAGTACTGACATGTTCTTCCATATATATAGGACTTAAGCCAAGAAAGAGCTAAGCCAGAGACAGCAAAATTACAATTGATCCATCCATCATGTCTACTGTAGTCCTAGCAGAAAGAAGCTGCTCTAACTCATGGAAATGTCTCTCTAGTAGAGACAACCTATCTGTAACTTCAGAACAGTTGCCACACACCATTATTTTAAAGTCTTTGATTGCAAATGCAAAAAAGATTACTGCTAAGCCAGGCTAAGATTGAAGCTAGTAAACAGACTAGGAATGAAAGGCTGCCCACTAGCAAGAGTCATTTGAGAAAGAAACTAGTGAATCTAGCGATAAGTGAACTAAGAACAGAAAATAGCAAAAATCAGTAGGTCAAATGAACATTTAACAGTTAATGAACAAGGATTAACAACAGCCACCATACAGATGGAAACTGTAAAATCCGCTCTGGTGATCCCTATGAAACACGGAATGAGCCTAAAGAAGAAGAAGTGGGACAAATGAAGAGGTTAGAGCAGAATAAAGAGAGAAGAAAGAGTAAGAGAATAAACAGCAGTTATCGAGCTCACAAAGGGGGGAGCTGAAAACAGCTGTCCTGCCAGGGGTTGCAACAGAGGTGGTAAAGTAAGACAGTGGTAATGAAGGCAAATGAAAAGGGGTATGGCGAGTTGTATGAGAAGTTGGACACTAAGGAAAGAGAAAATAACTTGTACCAATTAGCTAAACAGAGGAAGCATGCTGAGAAGGATGTAGAGTAGGTTAGGGTGATAAAGGATAGAGATGAAAATGTGCTGACAAGCAAGAAGAGTGTGCTGAGAAGTTAGAAGGAGTACTTTGAGAGGCTGATAAATGAAGAAAATGAGAGAGACAGAAAAGGTTGGATGGTGTGGTGATAGTGAATCAGGAAGTACGGCAGATTAGCAAAGATGAAGTGAGTGCAGCTATGATGAGGATGAAGAGTGGAAAGGTGGTTGGTCCAGATGACATACCCGTGGAGGCATGCAGATGTTTAGGAGAGATTGCAGTGAAGTTTTTAACTAGATTGATTAACAATCTTGTAAAGTGGCAGGATACCTGAGGAGTGGAGAAGAAATATACTCCCTCTCGTAGCCCCCCCCTTCCCATCCACCCCTGTATGTCTGTGTTATGTTCATGTTGTCTTGTTTCACCCCATTTATTGTAAAGTGACTTTGAGTATTAGAAAAGCGTGATATAAGATTTATTTATTATTATTATTATTATTATTATTTCTTTCACATTTCCTGTTTTACATCCTGTAGAGCCGGGTCCAAACTATGGACCTGAGGAACTATAGGGTAGATGTCACTTGACTGACAGTACTCGTCGTAATATGTGGGCTGTTCCGAGGAGGGCGATCTTCTGGACTGCACTGATGTTGATGTTTCCTGGGATATGGTTGGTGAACTTTTCCATTCCCTTCTTCATGAGTCCTAGAGCTCCAATGACCACTGGTGTTATTTCGGTCTTCTTCTTATTATTTTTATTATTATTATTACTATTATTATCATTATTATTTATACTGGTACTGATTTTCAAGAATAAGGGTGATGGCCAGAGCTGTAGTAACTACAGAGGTATAAAGTTGATCAGCCACAGCATGAAGATATGGGAAAAAGTAGTGGAAACTAGGTTAAGAGGAGTATGATTCAGAGCTTTATGGTTTCATGCCATGAAAGAGCACTACAGATACAATGTTTTCTTTGAGGATGTTGATGGAAAAGTATAGATAAGGTCAGAAGGAGTTACATTGTGTCTTTGTAGATTTAGAGAAAGCATATGCAGTGGCAGAGAAGTATGTAGGAGTGGTGCAGGATATGTATGAGGGCAATGTGACAATGGCGAGGTATGTGGTAGCAGTGACAGATGGGCTCAAGGTGGAGGTGGGATTATGTTAAGGATCGGCTCTAAACCCTTTCTTGTTTGCAATGGTGAAACGCAGGTTGACAGACAACATCAGGCAGGAGTCTCTTGGACTATGATGTTCGCAGATGACATTGTGATCTGTATTAAGAGTAGGGACCAGACTGTGGAGAGCCTGGAGAAGAAGAGGTATGCACTGGAGAGAAGAAGAATGAAAGTCAGTAGGAGCATACGGAATACATATGCATGAGTGAGAGGGAGGACAGTGGAATGGTGAGGAAGCAAGGTGTAGAGGTGGCAAAGGCGGATGAGTTTAAATACTTGGGGTCAACTGTCCAAATAAATGGGGATTGCGGAAGAGAGGTGAAGAAGAGAGTACAGGCAGGGTGGAGTGGGTAGAAAAGAGTGTCAGGAGTGATTTGCGACAGAAGGGTACCAGCAAGAGTGAAAGTGAAGTTTACAAGATGGTAGTGAGACCAGCTATGTTTACTGGTTTGGAGATGGTGGCACTGACAAAAAGACAGGAGGCAGAGCTGGAGGCAGCAGAGTTGAAGATGCTAAGATTTTCATTGGAAGTGACAAAGATGGACAGGGTTAGGAATGAGTATATTAGAGGGACAGCTCAGGTTGGACGGTTTGAAGACAAAGCAAGAGAAGCAAGATTGAGATGGTTTGGAGATGTGCAGAGGAGAGATGCTTTTTATATTGGGAGAAGGATGCTAAAGATGGAGCTGCCAGGCAAGAGGAAAAGAGGAAGAACAAAAAGGAGGTTTATGGGTGTGGTGAGGGAGTACATGCAGGTGGTTGGCATGGCAAAGGAAGATCCAGAGGACAGGAAGAGATGGAAATGGATAATCTGGTGTGGCGACCCCTATCCAGACAAGAAGAAAATGCTTGACAACGTAATACCTCTGTATAAAGAAAGAAAATACCATGGCAACTATCTACTAATGGTTTTCATTGATTTTTTTCAACAAATAACAAATTAAACAAACTACAAAGATAAGATGAAATAAAGTAGCTCATAAAAATACAAAAACGCTGACCAAAAAAGAAAGGAGAATCCAAAGACAAACATATGAACACACCGTATTCCTTCAAATGATTTATTTTATAAGTGTATTATCATTGTAAACATGTTGAGAGTATAATTCTGTTACTACTGCCTTGCCAAACACTGACAAAATCATTTCACACTGCAGTCATTTTAGCTGCTTTTTCTTCTGGATTTTTTAAAACACGTGTCGCTGCTGCAAGTTGCGGATAATATGACTTTATGACACCTACACAGATCACAATGGGATGTTTACGACACCTACAGACATGCTCAAATTTGTTGGTACCCTTACAGCTCACTGAAATAATGCTTCATTCCTCCTAAAAAGTGATGAAATTAAAAGGTGTTTTGTCATGTATACTTTGCATGCATTTAGTATGTCAGAATAAAACAAAGAAGCTGTGAAAGGAGATGAATTATTGTGTATTCTCCTAAGATATTCTAAAATGGCCTTGACACATTTGTTGGTACCCCTTAGAAAAGATGTTTCAAACTAATTAGTTTCTTTCATTAGTATCACAAATGTATCCAATCTTGTAATCAGTCATTCGGCCTATTTAAATGGAGGAAAGTAGTCATTGTGTGCACATAGAGTTAAATCAGTTCATCTGGACATAACGTTTATTAAGAGAAATGGCTCATCACTCATCTAAGTGAACTCTTCAGTCTCAACTGACTGCAGGTATCCCACCCTTATAAACAATACAGTGGTATAACGACTGAAAACAATGATTAGTTTCATATGTAAATTATTACAATGACCATTAACTAGAGTCACAATGGCAATGTGTACTATTCACGGAGGATTGGGGAATAGCTGCAATCACAGCATTGTAAGATGGCGACAGACATACACTTAGGCCCCTCACTTGGTTCAGGGATGTTCATACCCTTTTCACATAGATGGCCCCTTTGACTGCCTGTTCAAACCAGTGTTCCTCCCTATCATGGATGTGCACATTCTCATCCTTGAAAGACTGACCACTGGCCTGTAGATGGGTGTAGACTGTGGAGTCCTGGCCTGATGTGTTAGCTCTCCTGTGTTTTGCCATCCACTTGGCCAGCGTCTGTTTGGTTTCTCCAATGTACAAGTCACGTCAATCCTCCCGGCACTTAACAGTATGCACTATATTGCTCTGTTTGTGCTGGGTGACCCAATTCTTGGGGTGGACCAATTCCTGGTGCAATGTGTTTCGGGGTTTGAAAACAACTGAGACACAGTTTTTGGAAAATATGCATCTCAACTGTTCCGACATTCACCACTTGTTTATGCTTAGGCAGCTGTTGTCCTTCTCCTCTCCTCAGTTGGCTGGTGCACTGTTTGGGTGTCTTCCTGGCTTTGACAAAGGCCCAGTTAGGATAACCACCCTTAACCAGGGCCCGTTTAACATGGGATTTCTCCCCTTCCCTGTCCACTGTGTCAGTTGGAACGTTGACGGTTCGGTGGTACAGCGTCCTGATGACTCCTAGTCTGTGCTCCAGGAGACGATGAGAGTCAAACCTCAAGTATTGATAGATCAGTATATGTAGGTTTACAGTAAATATCAACAATCAAATGTCCCCTATCACTAATTGCAATTTCACAGTCTAAGAAGGCTAACCTGTCATTTTTCACATCCTCCCTGGTTAACTTGATATGGTTGTCCACAGAGTTAATTTGGTCGGTGAAATGTGGTACATCCTGAGATTTAATTTTAAACCAGGTGTCATCCACAGATCTTAACCAATGGCTAGGTGGTGCCCCTGGATAGGACATCATAGCCCTCTTTTCCACTTCCTCCATATTAAACGTTGGCTAGTATAGGTGAAACTGGGGAACCCATAGCACACCCATGCCTCTGCCTATAGTACTGCCCCCTGTATATGAAGTACATGGACTGAAGACACAGCTTTATGAGCAGACACACTTAGTCAGTGTTAAGGGCAGTCCTATTGCTAAGGGTGGGCTCATCTTGTAATTTCATATGGACTACCTCCCCTGCTTCATCAATGGGAATGCACATGAAGAGGGCCGTAACATCATAAGCGACCACTGTTTCAACCCCCTTCATAATGATGTCCCTCACCTTATGTTTCTCTTAGGGGGGCCTAAGAGTACATCTGTCACCATCTTACAATGCTGTGATTGCAACTATTCCCCAATCCTCTGTGAATAGTACACATGGCCATTGTAACTCTAGTTAGTGGTCATGGTAATTTGCATATGAAACCGATCGCTGGTTTCGGTCGTTATGCCACTGTATTGTTTATAAGGGTGGGGATACCTGCAGTCAGTTGAGACTGAAGAGGTTACTTAGATGACTGATGAAATGTTTCTCTTAATAAACGTGTCCAGATGAACTGATTCAATTTTCTGTGATTTCCTTACCTGGATTATTGAGCATATATAAAGGCATAGTCACTGTGCTGCTTCGTGTCATTGTGTGCATCACAGTAGACATGGATCAGAGAAAGCAAAAGAGAGAGTTGTCTGGGGAGATCGGAAAGACAATAATAGACAATTATGGAAAAGGTAAAGGCTACAAGACCATCTCCAAGCAGCTTGGTGTTCCTGTGACAATAGTTGCTAATATTATTAAGCAGTTTAATGTCCATGGAACTGTAGCCAATCTCCCTGGGCGCAGTCGCAAGAGGAAAATCAGCCTCAGATTGAACGTGCGATTGTGCAAATGGTAGAAAAAGAACCAAGGACAATGGCCAAAGAGAGCTTCACTTTGGAGCTGAAGTCTAAGGTGAAGGTATGTCAGTTTCTGATCGCACATGTAACATGCACACGCATACATAGACATGCACAGTCAATTACAGGGTTACTGAAAAAAAAGGCTAGTGATGGCTGGTGGTGATATTGGGTGGATGGGCTAACAAATATAGTATAACCATATATATGTTCAGCAACAGCAACATGATATCTAAGATACCACGTTAGAGCAACGACACTATAGCCCTTATTATAGCAAGTGCTCTACAACAACACTATAAAGAAGTATAAGAATGGCCTTATGCCAAAAAACTCTCTCTCTCTCTCTCTCTCTCTCACACACACACACACACACACAACATTTGACTAGTTTTCTCTGTACACATTAGCACATGCCATTTTTAACAAGAACAACATATGCAAGCATGGTGGAATGATAGGCTACATGATAGAACAGAATGCAGAATCATGTAGCCTACAATGTCAGAAAAGGGCTCACCTAAGTATGCACAACAAAATGTGTCCCAAATGAAACGACTCCCAATAAATACTGCAACTGTTTTTATCACAACTGTTTTGCAACACATTGTCAAACACGTCCCGAATAAAACAATTTGGTAAGCACAGCAACAGTCATTATAGAAGAGAGACAAGCAATATGTAGACAGGCAAGCTAAATGTGTCTGATGGTCTTTTAAGAGGTCTATAGGCTTGGGCCTACCTTATCTGAAGAGAAGCTCACATCGACGACCTTTCTGGGATGCAAACGGGTTAATCACCATGTCATTGAAGTCCAGTGATTTTTGGATGAAGTCCCGCTCAATAGACAGCATAGCCAGGGCGTTCAGCCTATCCTGTCCCATAGTACTTCGGAGGAATGATTTGATCCTCTCAAGTGTACTGAAACACCTCTCTGACTCTGCAGATGTCATGGGGGTTGTGATGACTATTTGTGTTAATTTCAATGTTTCAGGAAAAGTGCTCTGAAGATTGTTCTCAGATTGTTCCCTGAGCACAATCACGCACTGGCTTACACATACCACACGGGTTGTCTCATCGGGCTTGCATAGCCACAAATGGTGCCTGCGATATTTCATCGGGCAATTTTTGTCAAAAAACAGCAAACACACAATCAAGCAACTCATTTTGGCTTGTCTTAGACGTGCTGTCTAAGGAAAGATGTCTTGTCTTGTCTTGTTGTCTTGTCTTGTCTTAGATGTGTACTTGGCAACCTGTGTGTTTGACAGATGATGGGCTAACTGGCTATCCAAAAAAGAGAACTGGTCAACGAGGTCCAGAAACACACCACACTGGAGTGAAGTCAGAGATTCGTTGGAGGCCCGCAGAGCTAGCCCATGTGCCCCACAAAATTAAATACAGTCCAAAATCTGTGATAATGAAAGGCCGTTTTTCTTTACCAGCTCGTTGTGTCTCTGTATAGAAATGCAGTGGTCCTCATCAAGTTGACAGGCGATGTAAACTTTACCCAGCATTGATAGCTTTACGCTATTTCCAATGTGACTTGTGCTGCTGTAATGTCCACAAGCAGATCAGTCTTTGTGACTGTGTTCTAGTCTACGTACGCCCCCTGCTGATAGGAGGGTAGTCAGGCACTTGTGTTTAGTAAGATAGGAAGCCACCTGCCATGTGTAAATATATCCTGTGAGATTTCATGGAAATCATCGTTCACTCCAGTCGTTGTCTGTCCATTTATTGATGTCATGAGAAGCACAAAACATCACAGCTGCATTCATGTTTCCTAATGTTGTCGGATAAATGTTTCAAATCCACAATTCCTTGTTGGGTCCAAGCTGTGTCTCCCCCAAAAAAGCAAGCATGGGAAACAGAAAAATGAATTCTTAGCTACACTTGCTGTTAGCCAGTCCTTTCGTTGAAACCAAGTAACACAAAACTTACGATTTTGTTGTTTTTCTTTTTGTGTTATTTGAACATCGTTGGAGCGATGTGTCCCAGTCTCTTCACTTCCAATTTTTCCTCCAAAGACATTGAAGAAAATGGATGAGAAAGCAAATAATCATGCCAACGCCCACGGCCACCATTGCCACAGTCACTCGCTTTTCTCCCTTCCCACTCTCACACAATAGCACTTCACTGGATGTACTGTCTGTGCTGTCACTGGTCAAAAGTCAGTGGCCTGTGGGCTAATTGAATTTAGCCCAAATGAGCGGCAAATCAAGGGGGTGTGCCAAGACACCTGTCACTAAAGTAACATGAAGATGAGTGGAAGCTGATACAACTGTGCTTGGGCTGTAAAAAATTAGCCCATTTAGATGTATTTTGTGTTTTTCTTGTGACTATTTAGTGCTGTTGATACTCTTCGGTTCCATCAAAATTTAAAATAATCTGTTCTAAGGTTATTTAACAATAATTGTCTCATCTTTATTGTAAAAGATAGGGAGGTTTTACCCTGTTAGCCCATTTATACAAGTCATCCCTGCTGTTACTACATAGTTAATACTGTCAATAACATTTCCCTTCATACAGAGAAAATCTAGCCCTGCAGGTAATACAAAGAGACAGAAAAACAATTCACCATTGCAATGTTTTTATATCACTCAAGCAACAACAACAAACAAATCCATATAGTGAATCAGCCAATGGTTTGTGGTACACTTCTAAATAGACAAGACCTAAGTTACATCACATGACAACATCGGAACATGCCCACAGCCTCAACTGTTGGTCAACTGTTGGTCAGCTGGGTCAACTGTTGGTTTTACACAAAACATAGGCTGGCAATACAACAACCACACCCTAAACACAACACACAAATGCCTAATGCTTAGTAAAACATCCTGGAGGCAACGTCACTATGATAATACACCATAATACAGTACTCATCACACTTTTGTTTAATGCCTTGCAAAAATAGAACTGAAACACCACATGCCTAAATAAAATGACAATCAATGCCACACAAGATACAGCATACAGGATGCAGGTGTATAGCACATAGGCCACACATTGCCTATATTATAGTCCTACATCAGCACAAAACCATCCAGAACCACGGTGCACCCGCCAAGTGTGAAGTTATTCGGATGAACGGTTGTCGAGAAAAATCAAAGGACAGACATACAGAGACAGACAGACAGACACAGGGGCAGGCAGACTGTTTCTCTCTCTCCTTCCCTTGCTTCTTCTCTGTAGCTGAGGAAAAAGGTCATCTAACATTCAGAAGAAGTTTGGAAAACGTTTGCCACCTCAAAGAAACTGCTGAATTTTGTCTTTAGGTGCTTCCTTTGTTTTGTTTAAACATATTTCAAAAACTTTGCTCCCATCTCCATCTGTCTGAATATAATTAAATTAAGCGCGGGACCAATGAGAGAAAATATCCTAATTAAAGTGGACCTTTTTAGAAAGCTTCAACATCCATGTGATTAAATGGCACTGACCCTCAAATTCCTAAGTGATTAGAAAAAAACTCTTAACACAGAGATGGCTGAGACACAAGAAACCCATGTGTAGTGGCAGCCCTCCTTAGAGATGGAGGGGAGAAATAAAAATAGGGTCATTAAAGAAAGATGGAAAGAAGAGGAGAGGAGAAGAGAAGAGGAAAAGCTGGAGAAGGAGGAGACAAAGCAGAGACAGACTGGAGGAAATTACTTTGTAAGTGTCACTCAGCAAATTAGATGGACTTTAAAGCCAGGCTTCACAGCCTTCTGTTTGGCAGCAGCATGCTGTACCATGTAGCATATGGCATGTAGCATGCTAAGAGAACATGGATCAGTTACGTTTTGGCACCAAACGTCTTAAATCTGATCCTTGTTTTGTAAAGAGGGAAACAGTCCAATATTGTTGAACAAACAATTTTGATGACAGCAATATAGTTGAAGCAACACAGATTAGATTAGAATAGAATAGAAATGTCAATGGAGGTAGGAAAAAATGGGAGAGGCAAGAAGGAAGAATGGAAGAATAAAGGCAAGAAAATGTGTAAATAAGATAAAGGGAATGAGAGAAAATAGTTGGAGTTGGTTGGATAGTCTTTTAAGCGGGAACATGTCTCTGCTTTTCAAATTGGCAGGCAGAAGTGCTACCTATATGTCCACTGACTAAACCGTCTCTTAGATTAAAAACTAAACCACTGACCACCGACTAAGCAATTCCTCTGACCCTTCGCATCCACATTAACACCAAAAAACAAACACACATCCGCATCCCAACATACACATATACACATTTGATATGGTCAGGTGGATTTAATTTTTTTTCAGTGATGCAAATTTTAAAAAAAAAATAATTACAGGTACTAGCCTTTTAAAGCCGGCTTTATCTTTTAGTCCATTTTTCTTATCATGCACTCCAATCTCTTTCTTTTCCATATGCACATTTTTTTCCTGTTTAAGTTTATGAAAATGATTGGCTAATTAAGCACCATTGGGGAAGTTCTGAAAGTCAGTAGGAGCAAGACAGAATACCTATGCGTGAATGAGAGGGAGGACAGTGGAATGGTCAGGATGCAAGGAGTGGAAGTGACAAAGGCATATGAGTTTAAATACTTGGGGACAACTGTCCAAAGTAATGGGGAGTGCAGTAGAGAGGTGAAGAAGAGAGTGCAGGCAACAGAAGCGTACCAGCAAGAGTTAAAGGGAAGGTTTACAGGATGGTTGTGAGACCAGCTATGTTATATGGTCTGGAGACAGTGGCACTGACGAAAAGGCAGGAGGTGGAGCTGGAGGTGGGAGCGTTGAAGATGCTAAGATTTTCACTGGGAGTAATGAAGAAGGACAGGATTAGAAACGAGTATATTAGAGGGACCGCTCAGGTTGGACAGTTTGGAGACAAAGCAAGAGAGGCAAGATTGAGATGGCTTGGACATGTGTGGAGGAGAGATGCTGGGTATATTGGGAGAAGGATGCTGAATATGGAGCTGCCAGGGAAGAGGAAAAGAGGAAGGCCAAAGAGGAGGTTTATGGATGTGGTGAGGGAAGACATGCAGGTGGCTGGTGTAACAGAGGAAGACACAGAAGACAGGAAGAGATGGAAACGGATGATCTGCTGTGGCGACCCCTAACGGGAGCAGCCGAAAGCAGTAGTAGGGGAAGTTCTGAACAGTGCATTTCAGCATTTATCGTCTCAAATCAAGGCATTTATCCTCTTATCTGAAAGGCACAAAATGTGCATATTAACATGTCATGGTATTAACCTTTATCATGGACTTGCATCTACCTTAACAGACCATGGCACCAGTCTCTCTCTCTCACTCTCTCTCTCTACACATCTATCTCTCTCTACCTCTCGGTCTCTCTCTGTCTCTCTCTCGTCTATCTCTGTACGTCTATCTCTTGCTACCTCTCTCTCTCGTGCTACCCCCTCTACCTCTCTCTACCTCTTTTTCTCTATCTCTCTCTGCCACTCTCTCTCGCTACCTCTCTCTCTCCACCTGTAATGTTGCACTGCCATGCATAATCACAGTAGGGATAGCCCCCACATGGGACACAGGTAAATGAGGGAAAGAGGAAGGAATGAGGGAATGAAGGGAGGGAGAATGGCAGGAACTAAGGAAAATTAAAGAAAAAAATTAGTGTAAGAAAAACAAAATGAAGTTCGACAACTACAATCACTGGGGAGAAGAGAGGAGACGAGAGAAAGGAGACAAGAGATCACAGCCTTGACATCTTACACACTTAAATGCACTTAAACCTACAGCATAAATTATTCAACTCTGTGAGGAATCAGTCATCAATCAGTCATCAATTATTGGCAACCCAAATGATTCCCACTATAGATACCAGGAGCCATTTGGTAAAAAACATTTTTGAGAGTCAGAGGTCACCTTCTGCATTCACGGTGATGACACGGTTCAGAATTTGCTCAGGATAATGAAGAGGAAGAGGAGGCAAAGTGGGGTGAGGAGGAGGAGGAGACTGAAGTAGAATAACAAGGTTGGTAGATGTGGAGTCATGGAAGTCAATGAGGAGTTTGAGATCTTGGTGCAGTCTGTTTGAGAGGATACTGTGTGGAGGATCCATTTGCTCCTCCGGCTCCCTGGAGCCTGTGCAAGCTTCTTTTTTTTTTTAGAGGGAAAGAGGGGCTCTGTGTGTGTGTGTGTGTGTGTGTAGGAGAGAGAGAGAGAGAGAGAGAGAGAGAGAGAGAGAGAGAGAGAGAGAGAGAGAGAGAGAGAGAGAGAGAGAGAGAGCGAGAGAGAGAGACTAGAGTGCGAGAGAAAGGAAAGGGACTAAGAGAGAAATGGAGAGTGAGAGAAGGAAAAGGAGAGTTTGTGAGAGAGAAGAAGATATGCAGGGAGAGAGAGGGAAGAGAGTAGATGGAGGAGAAGCAGAATAAAATAAAGCAGAGCAGACAACAGCAACAGAGTGATATTTGTGTGTGTGTGTGTGTGTGTGAGAGAGAGGGGGGGGTGTTAGAAAGAAACCTAAGTGAAGTATGGGTGTAAAAAGCCAGAGAGAATAGGAAGAGAGGGATGCAGAGCAGGGGTGGGAGAGGAGAGGGGCTGAGAAGAGGTCAACTCAGACGGAGGTGCTGAGATGGAAAGACTGAGTGAAACCGACAGGTGAATAGGTAAAACCTGGTAATGGTCTAAAACGTGCGTGTGTGTGTGTGTGTGTGTGTGTGTGTGTGTGTGTGTGTGTGTGTGTGTGTGTGTGTGTGTGTGTGTGTGTGTGTGTGTGAGCTCAATAAGAGGAAGAGACATGTAGGGTTGTTTATGACAGCAGAATGCTCTTTCTTAAAGTGACTATATGTGTCATCACCTTGGGCCTTTTACTTGTATGATTGTGTGTGTCTGTGTGTCATCTGCAAGTGTATTTTCTCTCTTTATTCCTTTTTCATGAATTATTACCTATCCCATGGAACAGTGCGATAGCCAACCAGAGGCGGAGACCTTGGACCTCTAGGAATGATGAGGCCACCACATGCTTCTGTTAATAGCAGCACGACATTCACACAACACTGCACAAATACCCCTGGGCGACCAGGAAAAAAGAGGTCTTTTGCCCCTTCTTCAGAATGAAATTAAACACATTTCCCTCAAGGAGGAATCCCAAAAAGTGGTTGAATGCATTTGAATATGTTTTGTGTAAGGGTGTCACTCAGATCGTGGCACCCAAATCCTCATCATGTCCTGATTCGTCTTGAGCGGTCAGCAGCGTTCGTCCTCCTCTCAAACTGTTCCCGGTTTAACCAAGCACAGTCCGAATCAAGACCTGTCTTCTGAAACAGGACACATGGAATCTGCATGGATTCAACACACATTTGTGTATTTTTGGCAAGACTATAGTGAATAAGAACCTGTATTGATATAATTCATGTCACTACTGGCTAAAAAAAAATATGGCAGAATTCTTCTAATGTAAAAATGTTCCTGCATGTTGCTATGTTGTGTTATGTTTGTCATGTTATCCTATGCTGCCAGCTTATGTTACATTACATTATGTCTGCATAAAAGATGCATGGCTGTATATTATGTTAAAGATGCTAAAGATGATCAGAATCAGAATCACTTTGTCATTTCATCTCATGCACTTGTGTACATGAAATGAAATGAAACATCGTTTCCCCCAGCCCACGGCAATGCAACACAAAGACAAAAACACATATCCAAAAACTACAAGAACACATACATCCAAACTAACACATATCTAAACTAAACAAAACAAAAAAATCACTATCCAGGAGAACGAACGCCAGCCATGATGACTGTCAGAAAAGCCAGTCTGCAAGGGCTAGCAGTTAGCTTAGCCTGCCTCACTTCCACAGCCTGTCAGACCGCCCTCGGTGTTTCCTCTTCGGGCACAGCTCCGGTCAGGGCCATGGTCCTTGGGCTCACTGGACGCAGCAGACCAAGCTCCCTCAGCCGATCCAACACTAGCTCTCCCAACCAGACACCTTCAACACACCTCCCCCCACTCCACACGACGACACTAAAAACACAGTCAAGGCTAGGCATGGCCGCCACCAGACCACCCTCGCTGTTATCGAAACTGCCAGTCTGCAAGGGCTAGCAGTTAGCTTAGCCTGCCCCGCTTCCACATCGTGTCAGACTGCCCTCGGTGTTTTCTCTTTGGGCACAGTTCCAGGCAGGGCCGTGGTCCCTGGGCCCACAGGACGCAGCAGACCAAGCTCTCCCAGCCGATCCAGCGCCAGCTCTCCCAGCCATCAAACGAAGATAAACTTAGATTCAGATGTGGACAAAGATACTGCATGGACAGTACTGGGTGAGGCCACCGCAAACGTGAATTCATGCCACCATCTTCCCGCACCAGAAGCCGATGAGATGAATTATTGTTTATCAGTGTTGTGGCATTTCCTTTTGATTTCTGTCAAATAAAAAGGCTGAGTGAACTAACCTATAGTATTATTATGTCCTTACTGTGACAGAAGGAGTAGAGGAGGTGCAGAAAAGGAAGACAGCTCCTCTGGGATTTGACCTCAGGTCAGCAGAGGGGACTGGTGCATCCCCACAGACAGCGGGCTTCACCGCACCACAACCAGCAGACACACTGTGGCACACCTTTAATGGTCATCGATCCGACCTTCATATGCTAGCTAATTATACATTCCGCATTACACGTGTTCAAGTGACTTACAAGAGGGTCGGCCAGTGAGCAGGTATACTTGTGTGTCAATCTGCAGGCATCTCGGAGCGCTGACTAGCAATCATATCATAGTCACGACGAGTGCATCGGCATGTCAGATTGTGTAAAGGCCAGCACACAAGCTGACACAGAAACAGCGACGAGGCAAACGACTTGAGTCAAGCACCGCCCGTGGCACACTGAGAACGCCAGCTGAAGTCCGTCAGACACGAGAGGTGCTGTATTTAGCACCGCTCTGCAAAACCAATGTAGACGAGATTCTGCAGGAACGTCAGCGGCTGGGATCAACAGTGTCCTGAGGAGTCGCAGCTTGTTAAGCAGACGCGCATGGACGCAAGGCTGAACACTGCCTGTGTGAGGGCGGTATACTGAAGTGAATAGCAGCGGTCTTCTTCACCTGCGTCAGGTGTGCAGGGGCCTTTTGTGCATGGTGACTGATATGAATAAAGGGATTTAAAATTTAAAAAAGAGCTGCACAAAACAACAAATTGTTAGCTCAGTCATGCTTAAAGACCATGTGTGGGTGAACGCAGGCCTGGAAAGGAAGAGTTTTTATGTCTTTCATGCATTAAGTATAAGTGAGTCTGCAGCCCTGATGGAAGACAGGATAGAATATAATAATGGAAATACCGGAGTGATACTTTACAGTTTCATGTAAAACCACAAAATTAACTAGACAGTGCAAGTGTTCGTCAAAAGGAGAGGGGGGGGGGTTAGTGCTTTCTCAGTAAGGTGTTTTCAACACATCTACCCATGACTCAGTTTTCTTTCACCCATATCCACATTTGTACTTTTCTGTAAATGTTATGAGGGCATGAGCCCTTGTTACCACACAGCTACACACACATCTTTTTTTTTTTACACACACCTCATTACCATACTGCACAGCTCACTGACCAGATCATCAATCATGCATTCAGTTGTATTTAGAAAGGGGTCTCTATGCAAATATAAATGACAGACAACAGCCCAAATACGCCTACAGGCTGAAAATAGAAATAAAACATTCACTCACGGAAAAGGAGGGATACAGTATTTAGTGGCACGCGAAGAAAGGATGCGCTGTTTGCTGTGTGAGGATGTGCGCGTGCATGGTGCAGGTGTGAATGAGGGGACACGTGTGGGTGTGTTTGGGGGGGTTGTGGGGTGTCAGTATGTGGATATTTGTGTGTTGAAAAATAGAGAGAGGAACTGCGAGAGGAGAGGCGATCACTAGCACCCACGGGCCAACGAGGGGTGACATGAGGAATAAAGGATGTGTGTGTGTGTGTGTGTGTGTGTGTGTGTGTGTGTGTGTGTGTGTGTGTGTGTGTGTGTGTGCGCGCGCGCGCGTGTGTGTGCAGCCTGATAAAACATGAAAGCCAATCTGCCTCCCTGCGTACATCAGATAGTTGTTATTTATGCCCTTGGAGCAAACGTTTATGTTAATGGTACAAAATGCCGTGGCATCATTACCGTCTGTACTTATTCTACTGAGCATCTGCATGTCAGACTGATGCTTTCTGCCCGTGCATTCCTCCAAATCAAAAAATTCCTCTCGCTTTTCATTCGTCCGCTCTTTCTGTCACAAACCTGCTTCTATTTCTCATACCGGCCTGCTCATTTTAAACCACGAGTCATGTCTGGGACGTCCCAAATGGCGATGCACAGTGAGCACAACTGAAAACAGAACTAGCAGAGTTTCTAGAGACAAACAGTCAAAGGAGGAGGTTGTGATGTAGCAGCCGACTGGACCTTTTCTTTCTGTCCTCACAGGAAATCATAACCTCCCAAATTCAATCTCTCCATACTCGTAAACAAGTAAACACGGCGTTATCTTTATAATTAGAATGGTAAAAAAGAAAAAGAAAGAAAATATGCCAGTGCCTCAGATCAGAACTTGCACGCCTCAAAACTCTGACTTGTTCAGGGTTTTCTGCATTTGTCTCCCCCGCTGTCATATAAACAGGTCACTGATTCATCACGTTCACTGCACAGCATTTCATTTTATGAGGGAGTAATATTGTGTGCTCATGCATATATATATATATATATATAATACACAATATATATTTACAAGGCGATATTAAAACTGGTTTATTATCAATTGTATTTACAATATGATTCTCTCAACCAAAACTGTTAAAGACTTTTGTCATCCACTTTCCCCCTGTGTGCACACAACTCTTATTTGCTGTGACGTGAACACATGTTGAGATCCGTGGGTTTGCAGTTAATCCAGGCCAGGAAACTGTTATCAGTTAGAACTTCAAGCTGCTAACTTGGCGGAACCCTCGCGCGCGCGCGCGTGCACGCACGCGAACACACACGCACGGACAAACAATGAACAGCGGCTGAGACTGCGGGCGTACGACGGTTAAATAAACTCCTACAATGACGATATATATATATATATTATTATATATAATTATACTCACCTTGCGTTATGAGAAGCAGCAGAAGAAGCAGTAAAGTACATCTGGAGGCTGGATGCATCGCCCCTGAGTTACCGGAGATCCTTCTCCCCAACCAAGCGTAATTCTGTCAGGTTAAAACACTCAGCTTCAATAAAACGGGGGAAAAAAACGGTCTCACGGTCCGGTCCGTCTTTCTGTCTGTCCTTCTGTCTGTCTGTGTACCGGTGCGCTCGTTTCCGATGTCTGCCACAGCAGAACTCCGTCCCTCCCCTTTGAGTGCCAAGCGCTCCTCTCACGCAAGCACGCGCACAGTACACACACACACGCACACACAGAACAAACGCGTTTTAGTGCTTCAACTAGAGCACATTAAGCAGTTTTGGGGGGTTTTTTGGGGGGGGGGTGTCAAAAAGTAACTGGATGAGATTAATTTCAATTCAGCGGGGGGAATGAATGAATGGTGCGCCGGCACCATGCGCCGGCTCTTGTTAACGACACACTCTGCTGTGACGTTACGCGCAGCTTGTCGAAGTTTACTGTGCGCATCGGTTCCACGTAGACTCTGCAAAGCTCGTAATATCCAGCTCGCTCTCCGGCGACTCACGGCGAGTTTCCCTCCAAACCCCGGACCCGCGCATGCGCACCACTGGGTAGGCTCACAAGGTAGACGGAGCGTAAACGCATCCCTACTCTTCTTTTACTACACATTGCGGCACCAGCACATGGAAAGTGTGGCGTTATTTTGTAGTTAAAACCACTTCGAAAAACAGTGTGACGTCAGCACATACCGCGTAAATCCCCCTTAACACGCAGTGGCGCGGCAGGTTGAGTAGATTTAAACTTCCGAATTATACGCTCGGTTGATGTCATCAAACAAAATCATTAGGACATGAGCTAAGCCAAAAACATTAATTACAAGTATATTTTAAAAAAAACAGATATATCTAAAGAAGTCAACCCTGTGTGTGTGTGTACTATGTGTAATGGGTTAGACCATCTGGCAATGTTGTCGAGGGGCGTTATAATGAATCCCACGGCACTTCTAGGCCGCCCTACACACGTTCCCTTCCTCTACAATTCCAACCTGAACCGCAGTCCTGCCCTTCTCCCTTAGTACGCCCCTCTTTCACTGAGAACGTGAAACGTTTCGCGTGTGCATGTCTAAAGCGCATGGTGCAAATGCATTTAGGGTGTGTCCAAATCCACTTTGCCGGTTAAACGGCGCGTAACCTGGGCGCAAAATAAAGCGCAAGGCGTAAAAGTGGTTGTACTTAGTCTCTCAATCAACCATGGGTGTGTTTTGGGCGCAACATGAATTCAACCAATCAGAGTGTCATCTTCCATTAAAAGCCACGTGCGTTTACACCTTGGCACTTGCTATTGAAATGGCGGATTCGGCAAGTTGGAGAAACGAACAGAAGTGAATGCGCGCGAGCAGACCGTCTACGGGAGGAGCAGTAATCCAACAAAACTCGGATTCCGTTTGACACTTATTTTTTCAAGTATCGTGATGAACCCAATAATAATCGTTCACACTGTAATATTTTTTACCGTAATCTTTTGCATGTTTGTGCGCTGCTGCCGCCTCGTGCACCCGCCTATGTAGGTGCATTTTATCTGAAGAATGCATCCTTTAAATAGCAGGACGATACTCCGCCGTTGACTTTAGACCAGGTTTTTGTTAGTCAATGGCGCCGTCGCTTCCCGCTGCCTCAAGATAACAACGCGCCTGACCACACCTCCTTTTAACACCAGCACGCACATGGGCGCTCAGATGGACGCAGGTACATTAAACCAGTGTTTCCCAACCCGTTCCTCAAGGAACTCCTACCCTGCAGATTTTCTTTGCAACCCTGAATGGGTGCCTGTTTGTAGTTATTCAACCAATCAGCAATGAATTATGTCAGCTGTTGCACACGTTGCATAATTAAGTGCTGTGAGATGATTGGTTGAGTAAGTGCAAGCAGGGCTACATATGCAGGGTTGCAATGAAAATCTGCAGGATAGGGGTTCCTTGAGGACAGGGTTGGGAAACGCTGCATTAAACATGGGCGCTGGGCGGGAAAATGACAACTGCGTCGGTCTGAAACTAGCAGCTGCGCTTTGCGCCACTTTGCTCCTGGTGTAAGATTGAGCCCAGCGTGTGTGAAGTAAAAGGTCGAAATATTGGCCTTGATACGACTCACAAGATACGGACACAATAATTTACAGACACACACATGCACAACACACATACACACGAACCCCCTCTTGATCACTGGAGGCCTACCTGTGGCTCAAAAGGATGTCATTTCAGAAATGACATCCATCCAAGGTTCAAGTCCCGTCTCAAATGAAATGGGAACGTGCACACATGGATAGCAACGTACTGGGAAATCAATCAGTGAAATACTCAGTGTGCCCCTGGGTCCAAGCCATTTCACCAACAAGATGAACTTGTATATTCAGCTATTCTCCTTGCAAAGCCATTGTTTATTCATCTGCAAAAGTGTGCTGCCTAATATCACCTTCTTTCACGGTCAGGTGCACCTTATGAAAACACCAATCTCAGCATCACTCTCTTGGTAAAGAGGGATGGATGGACTTGATTAAAGTAAAATGTTCTCACAACAGATTGACTTCTGTGATATAAATAATATAATCTATATCAAGAGTGTTCTCATTTGATCAGTCTATGAGCTGGTATACCTCTCCTCAAAGAACTACAACTTTTATACATGCGCACATATACAAACACACGCACAAATTGGCATTGTGTGAGGACTTGCCCCCTCCATCTCACATAGGCTCAGCTCATCAGCTGACACATCCTAACTCCCTCACTGCATGTAGTGTCACAGCAATAAGGATCGGAGGTTCCACAACACAAGGAACTTTCACAATGTTATAGTTGCGGGGAGTTTACATGCAACAGCTATGATCCTGCCTGACAAGCTGCTGCAAAAGGAAGGTTGAAATGGAAAAACAGCATATGCATAATGGAGGCTAATGTATTTTTTCTGTCCGTGTTGTCGCCCTCTGACAAGCAGAGGGCTCACGACACAGAACCACGACACACCTGTTGTTCTCACCCTTATTAGAAAGGCAGTTAGGGAGGGAACCAGGTGGCAATCACTGTTTCTGTCAGGATCCTTTAGTGTGATGCACTATAGACCTTGCTGCCAGCTTGCTTTGGGCTATATGTTTAATTCATGCTTTTCTAAAAAGCTGGACGCAGCAACTCCAAAAAGCCATTAATGTCAGCTTTTCTTCTTTGTCCTCCACAGCTCTGTTTTGCTGCCCTCGTGCCACGTCTGCACCGCTTTTTTCTTCACTAATCACTGATTTTACTACCCCAGCTTCTCTTTTAGGTTGTTCTCCACCTTCCTTTCCTCCGTCACCCTTTTAGTTCCTGCAAGTCTTCATTTTTTCACCTTAATAAACACATTTTCTTTTACTCCTGCTCTCTTTGCTCCTCAACGTACGCACGCACACACCTACCTCTTTCCGTTCCTCACAATTTATTTCTGCACACGCTCACTTTCATATATTGAACACTGGTGCCATCTTTCTGTCTTATCTAAAATAGGACATATAACTATCTCATCCTCGCTAGAACTTTTAGACCATGCTGAATTATTCACCCCAGTGTATCTGCACTACACCCATGACCCTGAGAGAAGTGCTTTTATTTTCAGCTCCAAGTGCAGAAACCCAGATGGTCTCTTCTATTCACCCTGTTCTTATGGCCGCGTCTCAGTGAGGCAGACTTAATGGAGCGGAGATGATCAGAGACTTCTGGAAGCTTCCACACGGCTGGGAGGCTGATATCTCTTCTTCCTCCTGTTGAGAAGAAATAACAAGTCTTTGGTATAGTGAGAATGTATGTCAGCTGTAATGGGGTGCAGAGAAGAAAAAAAGAAGAGTTTTCTGTGAGATTCTGTGATGTTGCCATTGGGTCTGGTTTGGGATTGCATATGATCAGATTGACAATATCAGATGAACATGAAACTATTTTGATAGCCTAGCCAAAAACAACAAAAATAGTGCTGCATGAATGCAATGATTCTTCTACCTCCTCGGTTTCAAGTATATTTACAAATATTTACCCTAAACCACAAGAAGACAGCATTTTGTCTGCCACATTTACACGAAGCCATTCGAACCACTGCGAGTGCAGGGATGCACTGCTGGGGTCCAGCGCCTCACTCAAGGACACGCTGACAGTTATAGTGAGCCCATGCATGCAGGGGCAATTATCCTACCAGTGGTAACCATCGTAACCCTTCCTAGTTTTTGCATGTTCAACATCGTCATGATTGTTTTGAATCTCAGAATTCAAATCAACAGCCCTCGGGCTTTAGGTCGGCTCGCTACTGAGAGAACATCTTGCTGCTTTGTGGAAGAGATGAGGGATAGAGATCTGGAATATGATGTAAATTCCAGGCCCAAATGCGGGATTGCAGATTCAGCCATGTTTCAGGACAATGTAAAAAATGGTAGGGATGCATAACAATTGCCTCTAACGATGTCTAACACTATTATTGACTCCTTTTGCCTCGACTGGCTGGTGGGCCAGTGCTACAAACGCGAATGTCCCTGGCTGACTGACTGACTGACTGACTGACTGACTGACTGGTCATCTTCCTGATGTTTGTCAAAGCCAGGAAGACACCCAGGCAGTGCACCAGCGATCGAAGATAGGAGGACAACAGATGTCAAAGCGTAAACCAGGGGTGATTCCGTATGTGGCGGGAGTGTCGGAACAGTTGTGTTTTGCCAAACACCGCGTCTCAGTTGTCTGTGAATGTTCTCATTCACGCGTCTCAGTTGCTTTCAACCCCCAAAACACGTCACGCCAGAAATTGGTCCATCCCAAGGATCGGGTCCCCCGGCACAAACAGAGCAATATAGTGTTTAATATGAAAAACAACAAAAAGTGGCAGGAGGATTGCCTCGACTTGTACATTGGGGAAACTAAACAGACGCTGACTAAGAGGACTGCACAACACAGAAGCGCCAACACATTAGGCCAGGACTCCACAGCCTATACCCATCTACAGGCCAGTGGCCAATCTTCTTTTGGGGGGGGGGATTCTTCCCCCCTTTTTCTCACCAGTTGCATCTGGCCAGTTACCACACTCTTCCGAGCCGCCCCAATCTCTGCTCCAAACCCTCTGCCGAACCGGGGAGGGCTGCAGACTGTCACATGCCTCCCCTGATACATGTGGAGTTGCCAGCCGTTTCTTTTCACCTGACAGTGAGGAGTTTCGCCAGGGGGGTGTAGCGCGTGGGAGGATCAGCACGATTTCATAGATTAAATTTCGTGACTATGACACGAAATCTCGCGATACCCGGTTGCCATATGGATATATTATAGTAGAACTGGATACGGCGCCGCCGCTCAGCCTAGCAGACATTTTTTTCCCAGTGGTCACTCGCGGTATTGCGGCGAAAAATCTCCTGCGGGCTAAAAAGCATTTTCTCCCAGAGACCACCACTGTAATAGAGACGCCTGTAAAACTGTTAACAGGACACCTGCACCTATAATCATGGTCAAGTATTACTCTTTGTATTGCATATTTGTAAGCCATGGGATTTTAGTCTTTTTAGAATTTTTCCAAAGCCCAGAAAAATCTTTTTTTCCCTGCATGACGTCACGGCTGTGTACGAGCACTCTACGCGCGGTCATGTGTCTCGGGAACGAGGTTCTTTGCTAGGTTAAACAAACGCTGTTCGGATGAACAAAATTCAAAAGGTATAAATGACACAAAACTGAGCCTTCTCTTTCACACATCAAGACATTTCGAGTTTGTGGTTTTGCGTCGCATTTATTGGTCACTTGTTAGACTTTGGGTTGAACGTAATTGTTATTTTTTTGGCCGTTTGTGACTTGAAACCATACAGCCATGGTTTCAAGTCCCAAGTAAGTCCCGTAGCAGTCTTATTATGCATCCATGCAAGGCCGGATTAAAGTGATATGGACCCCAGGGCTGAGTTTTTCAAGCCCCCCTCACCCATCAACAATCACTTAAGAATGCAGTTTTATTTTATGACACAATGAGATTTTTGATGATGGATATAATGTCTAAGTGAGTAAAGGCAAATAATAGAAGACTGGTAAATTCAGAAGATTACTTCACTTTACTGTAACGCAGCATTTGAAACCAGGAATAGATAACACTTATGCCATACCACAAAATCTAAGGCAACCTATCTAGTCTCATATCACAATATCTGATACACACGTTAACACATTGTCAGCTGCTGGTATGAGAGAGAGAAGCAGCCGACTTCCCCCTCTACTAATTCCACTTATCCTTCCTCTCATAGCAGTTCACACACACACCAGTCGGGAGTACAGACACAGAAGACCCGAGCCTCCTGGGCCCCCTCACGTCGTCGGGCCCCGAGGCTTGAGCCCCGGTAAACCCTTGCATTAATACGGGCTTGCGATCCATGAAGTCCGCTAGCATAGCATTCATGAACGCGCAGCGCCGGATCCTGTTCGCTCGTTCTCATAGCCTACGGGCATGATGGGAGTAACACTACTGCGCATATTCAGTGGGCCCCATGTACCCGGAAGTAACCCGGAAGCCAGAAACTTTTTCGGCGACGTGTCATATTTCAAAATCATTCCCAACCTTTAGTTTACACAAACGGACCATAAGGACACCCTCAAAAACAAATATAGGTTCACGCATCAATACACGCGTGCGCGCGCGATTCACTACGTGTATTCGGGACAATAACCGAACAGCATTATTGCGAAGGGAGGTCTGCGTAGCCTTGTGCAAACGCACCGCTTCTCTGTCTGTATGTAAATCTAATTTGCACCGATTCAAGTAACATGATAGACACACAAACATACATACATGCATTGTTTTACACTGTAACTTCTACACTGATGAGCCAAACATTATGACCACCTGCCTAATATGCTGTTGGTCCTCTGTGCCGACTCACCGAGGCATGGACTCTGTTCTGTGGTATCTGGGTCCAAAACATTAGCAGCAGATCCTTCAAAGTCCTGTAAGTTGCGAAGTGGAGCCACCATGGATCAGACTTGTCGGTCCAGCACATCCCACAGATGTTCAATTGGACAGAGCTCTGTAGAATTTGGAGGCCAGGGCAACACCTTGAACACTTCAGCATGTTCCTCAAACCATTCTCGAACAACCTGTGCGGTGTGGCAGGGCAGGCACATCATCCTGCTGAAAGAGGCCACTGCCATAAGGGAATACCATTGCCATGAAGACGTGCACCTGGTCTGCAAGGATGTTTAGGTAGGTGGAATGTGTCAAATTGACGTCCACATAAATGGCTGAACCCAGGGTTTCCCCGCAGAACATTGCCCAGAGCATCACTGTCCTTCCACTGGCTTGTCTTCTCACAGTGCATCCTGGTGCCATCCAGGTAAACGGCGCACACGTACACAGCCATCCACGTCATCTAAAAGGAAACGGGACTCATCGGACCAGGCGACTCTCATCCACTGCTCCAAGGTCCACTTCAGATCAGACCCGCGCGTCCCCATTGTAGGGGCTTTCTATGGCGGACAGGATTCATCATGGGCACTCTGACCGGTCTGCTGCTACGCAGCCCCCATACACAGCAGGGTGCGGTGTGTGTATGACACATTCCTCTCTTAATCATCATTAAAATTTTCTGTGACTTGTGCCACAGTAGACCTGATGTTGGTTCGGGCCAGACGGGATTGCCTTCATTGTCCTCGTGCATTGATGAGCCTTGGGCGCCCCAACACCCTGTCGCCGGTTTGTGGTTTGTCCCTCCTCAGACCACTGCCGGTAGGTACTCACCACTTCTGACCGGGAGCATCCCACAAGCCTTGCTGTTTCAGAGATGCTCTGACCCGGTCATCTGGCCAAAACAATTGGGCCCTTGTCAACGTTGCTCAGGTCTTTACTCCTGCCCATGTCTCCTGCATCCAACACATTGACTACAAGAACTGACTGTTTGTTTACCGTCTAATCTACCCAGACCTTGACATGTTCCCTTGTTTGGAGATGATCAACGTTATTCGGTTCACCTGCGAGTGGTCATAATGTTTTGGCTCATCAGTGCATACTGGACTGGTAATGATATGGTCACCCCCCCCCCCCCCCCACACACACACACACACACACACACGCACACAAAGATGAGAATTCCTAATCCCAACAGGTTTCTACATGTGGCATGTGGGTTTCGATTCCCAGTGCCTTTTTTTGAGGGTGAAGGATATGAATCAAAAATAAATGTGGCTGCTCATTTGCCCGACGACTTGCAGAGCGTTTCGGTTTATGATAGCAAGGGAAAGAGTGTCTGACAAGTGCTCAACCCACCGGCGAGAGGAATGCTTAAACACTTCTCAACTTCTGTTGGCGCAGCGTAATTGCTGTGAAAGTACATCAGACTCATCAGTGTTAACAGCACTGCTATCTTTAATTCATTGCTGCAAAGGCGAAATGGGAAGGCAGTATCAACTCCATCAAAGCTCAAAATGGACTGTAAACGCTGGGGATGTTTCAGTGTGAATATGTGGGGGGAAAAGAAAACGGTGAAAGTCTAAACTTGGCTCTCTGTGGAGCTTTGCATCTCTTCATTAAATATCAAAGAGAACGATTCGGTGGCTCTTTTGGTGAATTTCTGTAACGCATTTCAGTGAAATATTGTCACGGCTGATTGTTCTCCGGTTAAATCTCCAGACTTTGCCATTAATTATCCACGGCCCTGTACTTCATTTCTCATCTCTAATCAGCAAACAGCACAGAGACGCGGATGCACATTAACATGTGGGAGTAGTGCGGCAACACACGTACATACACACGCAGACACACTCCCATCCACGCGAAGGTTTCGTGCACCAACATATCCTCAGGACACTATGGAGAGTTACGACCAGGGGCCAATTACTCTCGCAACCACTAAGATACACCGAAATCGGCATGTCATCCGGGAGGCTGCAAAGGCTCCTTTTTAATCACGCAGTGTTCTCCGTGCACCGAGGAGTGTGCACGGCACAGCACTCGTTGGCTCAAAAATTACATGACTGGTGACAAACATGAAATTAAAACTACGTTGATTGCTGTTAGTGTGTGCTGTTGCGCGTGAATAGCGTTCCGCCAGCACGTGGGCTCGCTGTACTTCTTTCTAATGAGGCCAACACAGCACCGAACAAACGCAGACACAGGTACGACAGCAGACAAAGGCGTGCAAAGCAAAACGCTGGCGTGTGCACAAAGCCTGGCCCCCATGTTAATCTATATTTGGATGCGGCGTGAAAAAGGACAGATAATTGAGATCATTGCTGTTGTATTTTTGGTACACGTTTCTCCACACCCAATTTGCCACAGATTAAAGGAGAGGGTGTGGGTGAGGGGGAGTGTGGGGAGACTCGGTGTGGGGAAGAGACAGCGGCAGTAGGGGAAGAGAGAAGGAGTGTGATAGACAAAATGAAACAGAGGTTGAAGAACAACAGTATGAAAGATCTCCGTTGCCTTGCCAACACGGGGATCGCCGGTTCGAATCCCCGCGTTACCTCGGGCTTGGTGGGGCGTCCCTACAGACACAATTGGCCGTGTCTGCGGGTGGGAAGCCGGATGTGGGTATGTGTCCCTGGTCGCTGCAGTAGCGCCTCACTGTCAGGTGAAAAGAAGCGGCTGGTGACTCCACAAGAATCGGAGGAAGCATGTGGTAGTCTGCAGCCCTCCCCGGATCGGCAGAGGGGGTGGGGCAACGACCGGGACGGCTCGGAAGAGTGTGGTAACTGGACGGGTACAACTGGGGAGAAAAAAGGGGGGGTATGAAAGCTGGAGGGGGTGAATAGAAAGGATGAGAGGATGAGTGAGAGATATGGAAGAAGGGGAGAAAGGGGTGAGACGGAGCTGGGCTGCTAGGAGGGGCTTGTATGAAGGAGCACTGAGTTTCCCCCCTCAGGTGCCAGGGCAGACGGATAGACGCAACAAAACACAACCCGGTGGATGAATGTGGGCTTGGGAGTTTTATTATACTGGCTGCAAACTAATTTCCCTGTAAGGTACAAAAAATACTTCTTTTTTTCTTCTTTTTTTTTTTTTTACTTTTTGGCGCACAAGAGCCCCTGATTTATGGAGTTCAACTGTAGGGAAAACCTTACGAATACAGGAAACCAGATGTGTAACCCTCATACAGACCTTTGCAAGCAATGGAAAACATTGCAGGACATGAAAAGTTCACAGAAGGTTGAATCAATTCATCTGGACACAACCTTTATTGAGAGATATTCAGCGTTTGTTGTCCAGATGTAATCCAGTTTTCTGTGAGTTTCTTACCTGGATTATTGAGCATGCATAAAGACACATACAAAGTTGTATTTCCAAGCCACATTGACTAGTGAGACAAAGATACAATGATCAACAAATGATGGAGAGTGAAAAGGTATGTACGCCATGGGCAGCACGGTGGACCAGTGGTTAGGACTGTTGCCTCACAGCAAGAAGGTCCTGGGTTCGAACCCCAGGCCGTCCCAGGTCATTTCTGTGTGGAGTTTGCATGTTCTCCCCGTGTCTGAGTGGGTTTTCTCCGGGTGCTCCGGTTTCCTCCCACCATCAAAAAGACATGCATGTTAGGGTTAATACTCCTGTCTGTGCCCCTGAGCAAGGCAGTGGAATGAAGAACTGGAGTTGGTCCCCGGGTGCTGCAGCTGCCCACTGCTCCTATACAATAGGATGGGTTAAATGCAGAGGATGGATTTCATTTGTATGTATGTACAAAATTACTAAAAAAAGACTGGCTCCCCTACGTATATCTTACCCTGGTTACCCGGGCTCCTTGCCGGATCGTCTCAAAGAGGCCAAAGAGACACTCACATACTATACACACATGTGGACTCTTGGTCGCCGGATGTGCCACGTCCTGTTTCGAGCCTTCGCTGATGTCTGTAGCGTCTGTTCCTGTTGTCTGTAAGTTCAATCGTTCATATTATTAAAACATTGGTCTAGCCCAGTCTGTACCCAAGTCCTGCATTTGGGTCCTCCATTCCCGCCCTCGGCGTGACAGTGGTGTGTTCAAAAACCAGGAGTGACAAATGGATCTTGTTCCCTTCATTCACCACATGTTGTGAACTGACAGAACGCAGACAAGTCATTTTTTTTCTCAATGCTAAGTGTTGGTACGTTTATGTGCGTCTGTGTGAGACAGGGTTTGACGAAGGGTGCCGATTTTAAAAAATTTAAATGATAATAATGTTGGGGCGTCCGGCTAGCGTAGCGGTCTATTTCGTGGCCTACTAACACGGGGCTTGCTGGATCGAATCCCCGTGTTACCCCCGGCTTGGTCGGGCGTCCCTACAGACACAATTGGTCATGTCTGCGGGTGGGGAGCCGGATGTGTGTCTGTGTCCTGGTCGCTGCAGTAGCGCCTCCTCGGGTCAGTCGGGGTGCCTGTTCGGAGGGGGGGAGAATAGCATGATCCTCCAACGCGCTACGTCCCCCTGGCTGAACTCCTCACTGTCAGGTGAAAAGAAGCGGCTGGTGACTCCACATGTATCAGAGGAGGCATGTGGTAGTCTGCAGCCTTCCCTGGATCGGCAGAGGGGGTGGAGCAGCGACCGGGACGGCTCGGAAGAGTGGGGTAATTGACCAAGTACAATTGGGGCGGGGAAAAAATGTTGTTCAAATCAATTCGGGTCAACAGTCTGGTCAAAGTCGACTGTACCATTGGAATAAGGGTGGGCAGGGGATGTCGGGAGCAGGAAACATCCCTGATGGATGACTGTTTGCAGGATGGGATGGAAAGAAAGCAGAGGCACGACTCGCAAGAATAAATGTGACCACAGCCAGCCAGGCTCCCTTGGCTATTGCCAGCTACACTAAACCAGAACAATGGCAACCACGGCTAGCTGGTCTGTCTGAAAAGGCGCTGAACTTGCTTTGCCTAGCCATAGGTTACTGATGGAGCTGCATGTGTGTGTCTGCATGCTTACACGGAGCAGCAAGCTGACAAATCCAGAGCTGTGCGTCTGTCATGAAGAACAGATGATCATGATGAATGAATGAGCAGCTCAAAATCATCATGACACAACAAATCTAATAGTGATCATTCAGCCAAGGCTACAAATTTAGAAATGTAACGATACTGTAAATGCGTAAAACAGTGTAACGTGCACGGGTAAGTAGACACGTTGGCCCTTGGCTAACGGGTGAGACCCTTTAGTCGACTGGTTGACGTTGTCGGACGCCGTGCAGAATACATGAGTTCGCGTCCCGGCTGTGGCAGTTCTCGGTTACCCCCCCCCCCCCGAATTCGCTGCTTTGGTGTCAGAAGTGGGATGGTGAGACCGTGAGGCCATCGGAAGCGCGCGCGCTCAGAGCCGTGGGGGCATAGGGAGTTGATATGCTGACGCGCGGGGTGGTGTAACGTGCACGGATAAGAAGACACTTTGGCTAACGGGTCGGACCCTTTAATAGACTGGTTAACGTTATCGCCCGCGGTGCGGGAGATACAGATTCGCGTCCCGGATGCGGCGGTTCCCGTGGCTGCCCCCCGAATTCGCTACAGGTTTAGACATAAATGCAGCGATGATTGCCCCCGTCATTTAAGAATGATGATGCCGTTACAAAGTCAGGAACACATATACATTTTAAAAAAGAAAAGCATCACAATATCTCCTTTAGTGCATAGAGGCCAAGCTAAAAACGAAAATATCACCAAACAGCATAAAACTGCTGTTTAAACATGAAATTAAAAATAATAATGACACATTATAAAATGGTATTATAAGCAACGGCGTAAAAAAGAAACCTTAATCCATTAGCATATTAAATAGGGCAAAAGTTATAATTACAATAAATGGTGTTTTTCAAAGGCATTCAATAATTCGATTTTTCCTAATTTTCATCACATCCTTACATCTACAAGGATTAAAAGCAATTCCTTTTTAAAGACGATTAACTATAGAGGTGGGGTAAAAATTATTTATGTATGAAATATTAAAGACAGAATAATTAAATGTTGGTGAGAGACTGGTACAGAGATTTATCTATTTCACATCTCTACAAGACATTTTAAAGGTCTGTTTCTGAGGACTTGGTTAGTGGAGGTGGATTAATGTTTGGATCCAACAGTCTGGACATAACCTGCTCCAGATATGGGTCCCACATAAGTGAAAAGTGCTTAATCTTTCTTTGTGAGACAGGCCTGAGTCAGGCTGTCTTCCACGAGCGTTTTTTTTGTTCAAAAACCAACATCATTGAACCAGAAAACAGATTCTCTCAGAGCTGAAACCAGAAAGAGAAAATGACCCTCAAGAAGCAACCAATGAGGATTTTCTTTGGGGGGGGGCGGGTAACCCGGGTAGCATAGCGTTGCCTACCAACACGGGGATCGCCGGTTCGAATCCCAGTGTTACCTCCGGTTTTGTCGGGCATCCCTACAGACACAATTGGCCATGTCTGCGGATGGGAAGCCAGATGTGGGTATGTGTCCTGGTCACTGCACTAGCGCCTCCTCTGGTTGGTCGGGGCACCTGTTCGGGGGGGAGGAGGAAGAAGTGGGGGGAATAGCGTGATCCTCCCACGCGCTACGTCCCCCTGGTGAAACTCCTCACTGTCAGGTGAAAAGAAACGGCTGGCGACTCCACATGTATCGGAGGAGGCATGTGGTAGTCTGCAGCCCTCCCCGGATCGGCAGAGGGGGTGGAGCAGCGACCGGGGCGGCTCAGAAGAGTGGGGTAATTGGCCGGATACAATTGGCGAGAAAAAAGGGGGGGGTTTACTTCTTTTAAATAATGTCTTTGAATACCACACAATTTTTGTGTATTTTTGTATTTTACTTATGGATAACGTGCCATATTCAAGCAAAACACCCCACTTTTACAGTTCAGGCCTCTCACAACACAGTAAACCTGAGACTGCACCACAGTTTCTATCTATTGACCTGCTCTGGCCTTCGCCGTCTCTCGCTGCCCGACACATCAGTGCAACATCTGTTACCTTTATGCCCACTTCCATTACACGATGGGGTGAAGAACACAGTGAATACAGCGCACGCGCACACCCACACTCACATAGACATGCAGGCATGCACACAAATACACACCCACACGTGCGCACTCATGCAGACGAAGTGGAGGGGCACAGTAAATATGTGTTTGGTCGATAGCTGTCCACCACAGTCTCAGGCTCATGGCGCTTTTGCTGATATGCTGACTTCTGCTATCAGCGCTGCACTTTTGCTGAGATAAAGGATTTTCACCCGCTAAATCTTATCATGCACTAGGTAGGAAAGTTACTGCTTGTGTGTGTGTGTGTGTGTGTGTGTGTGTGATGACAACGAGCGTAGACGATGCTGGGGATGATCTGTAACAGTGTGCTCTCTCTTTACAGGCTGCTTACTGGTGGTGTCCTTCTCACCCGATGTTACCTTTCGCGGGATGAGCTTGACAATTTTGGTTTGAATGTTACATAGACACGCGTCGACATGTAAAACAAACGGAGAGAAAGGGGGGAGAGCGAGGAGAGAGAGAAGAGAACGAGAGAGAGAGAGAGAGAGAGAGAGAGAGAGAGAGAGAGAGAGAAAGAGAGAGAGATGTTTACATTGTACACTCACACGTCCATTGGAAGAAAAGTGCATTAGCACTGTCCAGAACATTTGCTTTTTAGCAAGACTCTGTTATCGTGGTCACACACACTCTTGAGCATCAACAGGATGTGAGACTGCCTTTGGCTTCAACCTTTTTCTGCCTCGGACATACAGTATCTACTGACCGGAGTTGAAATTTAAAAAGGTTGGATTTCTTATGGCTGTGTGCGCGTGCACGCTTGTGCATGTGTGTATGTGTTTGTGTGTGTGTATTGTTACTGCAAAGGCACAGACAAAACTACAAAAAAAAAAGAAGAAAGAAAGAAAGAAAGAAAGAAAGAAAGAAAGAAAGAAAGAAAGAAAGAAAGAAAGAAAGAAAGAAAGAAAGAAAGAAAGAAAGAAAGAAAGAAAGAAAGAAAGAAAGAAAGAAAGAAAGAAAGAAAGAAAGAAGGAAGGAAGGAAGGAAAGAAAGAAAGATGGCTAAACGAGAGGGCGAGGTAGCGTAGCGGTCTATTCCGTTGCCTACCAACACAGGGATCACCAGTTCAAATCCTCGTGTTACCTCCGGCTTGGTCGGGCGTCCCTGCAGACACAATTGGCCGTGTCTGCGGGTGGGAAGCCGGATGTGGGTATGTGTCCTGGCCGCTGCACTAGCGCCTCCTCTGGTCGGTCGGGGTGCCTGTTCGGGGGGGGGGGAATAGCGTGATCCTCCCACGGCCCCCTGGCGAAACTCCTCACTGTCAAGTGAAAAGAAGCAGCTGGCGACTCCACATGTATTGGAGGAGGCATGTGGTAGTCTGCAGCCCTCCCCCAATCGGCAGAGGGGGGTGGAGCAGCAAACGGGACGGCTCAGAAGAGTAGGGTAATTGGCCAAGTACAACTGGGGAGAAAAAGGGGGGGAAATTTTAAAAAAATGGCCAAACGGATGAAATCATTGAATAAATAATCATTGAATAAAGAAATGCGAGTTTCGATTTCCAGTAATAAACATATTCGTGTTGATGTGCTGAGAATGATAAAACCTGAAACTTTTCTCAAACAAGAGTATCACAACTGAGAGACAAGCCTGAAACACACTAACACAACACCAAGCACAGTTGCAGACTGCCCAGCGGCTCACAGGCATCCTCAGGTTTGAAAGCCTGGGAATTGCCCCATGATGTTCAGAGTTCTTTAGCTAATACATCAAAAGGACACGGTTTGGAAAGTTTGAAGTCAAACCAACACAACATGTACCAAAAACATCATGCTATTTCACCAGAAAAACACTTTCTTTTTTCCTCACCTATCACTTAGTCAATATAGCATTCTATATTGACTAAATAAAATATTGTATATGTATATATAAATTATATACATCAATGATATATCCTGGTGATCAACACAGTTGATTGCATAGTAGGGAGTACTTTAGGTTGGCTTGAAATGCTTTGCGGGTACAGTACTCAAAAAAGGTTGGGAACCACTCATGTAGAGCGCCACTCCTAATATCCGTAATAATTTTGAGCAAATTAAACAAAATGTAAATGTGTTTTGTGGACTTGGAGAAGGCTTACGACCGTGTACCCCAGGGCAATCTGTGGGGGGTACTGCAGGAGTATGGGGTACCGGGGGCAGTTGCTACAAGCCATCCAGTCCTTGTATAACCAAAGTGAGAGCTGTGTCTGCATTCTCGGCACAAAGTCAAACACATTTTCGGTGGGTGTTGGACTACGCCAAGGTTGTCCCTTGTCACCGATTCTGTTTGTGATATTCATGGACAGGCTCTCAAGGCACAGCCAATGTGAGGAGTGTGTCCGTTTTGGGAACCTCAGAATTGCATCTCTGCTCTTCACAGATGACGTGGTTTTGTTGGCTTCATCAGAACGCGACCTCTAGCATGCACTGGGGTGGTTTGCAGCTGAGTGTGAAATGGCTGGGATGAGAGTCAGCACCTCCAAGTCTAAGGCCATGGTTCTCTACTGGAAAATGGTGGATCTTTCCCTCCAGGTTGGGGATGAGTTGTTGCCTCAAGTGAAGGAGTTCAAGTATCTCGGGGTCTTGTTCATGAGTGAGGGTAGGATGGAATGGGAGTTTGACAGGTGAATTGGTGCAGCATCCGCGATGCTGTGCCAGACCGTTGTGGTGAAGAGGGAGCTGAGCTGGAAGGCAAAGCTCTCAATTTACCAGTCAATCTTCGTTCCAACCCTCATATGGTCATGAGCTTTGGGTCGTGACTGAAAGGGTGAGATTACACAAGTGGCTGAAATGAGTTAGCCTTAGAGATAGGATGAGGAGCTCGGACATCCGGAGGGAGCTCGGAGTAGAGCTGCTGCTCCCTCGTGTCGAAAGGAGCCAGTTGAGGTAGTTCGGGCATCTGATTAGGATGTGTCCTGGGTGCCTTCCATTGGAAGTTTTCCGAGCACATCCAACTGGGAGGAGATCCCGGGGTTGACCCAGAACTCGCTGGAGGGACTATATGTTCAATCTGGCCTGGGAACATCTTGGGATCCCCCAAGAGGAGCTGGAGGGTGTTGCTGGGGGAGAGGGACATCTGGAATGCCCTACTTAGCTTGCTGCCACCACGACCCAACCCCGGAGAAGCAGCTGATGATATGATGAGATGCGAGATAAACAAAGTGTGGCCATTACATTCATGGCTATTTCCTTTAGTTCACACTTACCTTGCTGCTAACCCTGACCCTACAGAGACATAGGAATTCTTCCCATAATTTAACAAAATATTGGAGGAAACATGGTTGAGATTACAAAAAAAAAAAAATCAATGTGATTTTACCAAAAGTTGGCACTTAGCAATGGACACATTCATCACATTTATTGCTTTTTATTTGACATGATTATAGTAAGGTGTCATATCCAATGCCAGCATGTTACATGGTGCTTAAATTGATTTCTGTATTCATAGTAATAATTCTGTCATTGTGGTGATGCTATTTAAGGCAGTTACAGATAGTGAGGGTCCCGCATGGATTGTATGTACATGGCATTCAAATTCACTCGACTATTTCTCTTTGTTCCCCCCCCTTTTTCTCCCTAATTATACTCGGCCAATTAACCTACTCTTCTGAGCTGTCCTGGTCATGCTCCAACCCCTCTGCCGATCCGGGGAGGGCTGCAGACTACCACATGCCTCCTCAGATACATGTGGAGTCACCAGCCGCTTCTTTTTACCTGACAGTGAGGAGTTTCACCAGGGGGACATAGCACATGGGAGGTTAACACTATTCCTCCCTGTTCCCCCTCCCCCCCAAACAAGTGCCCCGACCAACCAGAGGAGGCGCTAGTGCAGCGACCAGGACACATACCCACATCCGGCTTCCCACCCACAGACATGGTCAATTGTGTCTGTAGGGATGCCCGACCAAGCCCGAGGTAACACTGGGATTCGAACCGGCGAACCCCGTGTTGGTAGGCAATGGAATAGACTGCCATGCCACCCGGATGCCCCACTCGACTATTTCATCAGTAAAACACAAAAAGAAAGATGTCTGTATGAATTTGTGCCTAAATGTATGCATGTCATGAGCCACGATGGAGCGTGTGTCACTGCAATTTTAAAGCTGAAATCTACGACGTTTCTCCTTTAATAAATTTTCATTCTATCCATTTGGATCATGGAGTCAGGTTACATAATTTCTAAGTGGCATCTTTACCATGGTTGGAGACACCTCAGTCTCAATATACTGCTGTTGAAATTGTTTGGATGGGTGACACCAACTGATGCAACAGAAAACATGTGTTTGAAACAACTCCATTAGGAAAAAAGATTGAAATGTGATGCTTATGTGGCCATGGCATGCTTCTGTTGGCAAAATCAATATTATTGTGAACGGTGTTACATCATATTTTGATGTAGATGGTAATATATTGGACTTCCCACATTAGTTTTGGTCTGAGGATGTCATTTTTACAAGGGTGCAGACTATTTACTGGTGAGCTGACACTAAACAAGCAACAATAGGTGATATACCCGATTTGTTGTCCAAGTAAATCAGTGTCATCAGATCTATTTCTCTCTGCCTCCTACATCCAACTATATTGGAGCACTGTAATATTCACTGATTCTCCTAAAGAATCACCACATCATCATTGCATTTCAAATGGATAAAATAATTGCTTGTTAATGGAGAGAAATTGCAGGTTTCAGCTTTAAGCATAACCCCCCCCCCCCATTGTTCTCTTCAAGTCTCTTAAAACCACATTTGCTGTTTTTATTTTTGGCAAGGTCTGTTTGAGCTTCGACAGGCATTTCAGCAGCATGTGAAATAGTACAGAAGGATCAGGGCAAACAATCAAGCATGCAAGAGAAAGAGGGAGAGAAGAGAAAGAGAAGACAGAGAGGGAGAGACGAGAGAGAAGACAGAGATAGAAGAGAAAGATAAAGAGAAGGTCAAAAGAACACATTTTCTCCAAAATCAAGACAGCACTCCTCCATTAGCAACTATTCCCGTAGGTGAGGTGTGGCTGAAGTAAAGGGCTCTCAAAAATAGAGATAAAGATGAAAAAAAGACATGAATCCTTTTAAGAGGAGAGGAGTGGGTTGGTCTGAGGAGTCCTTACTTTGACACAATGATGCTTGGCTTGAGCGGTGTGTCTGTTGCAATGTGTGATGGTGGAATACCGGCAGATGTTATAACTCCCTATATTGTCTTATAATGCCCTTTGGACCGATGCTGTGGAGGCAAAGACACCACCTGAGTCTTCGGGTTGTATTGCTTTGGCACACAGTTCTCACAGTTTTCTGTCATTTTTAGGAGCCTTTTGGTTGTAACAGGCATTATTTTCTCATGTTCCATGGGCTCTCAGAAATCTCCATACCTGAGGAGAAAACACAAGACAGAATATAAAACATAAGACAAAACAAGTACTAAACAGCAATGGAGTTGATTTAGTTCAACTATGTTGACAAAAGGCAAAAGGTGGGGGAAAAAGTATTTTTTTGTGCATATCTGAATCTTGTGATTGACACCATCCAAAACATATGAAGTAATGGTTAGTAAAGGATAATGGTAGTGATGTTTGTGTGTGTGTGTGTGTGTGTGTGTGTGTGTGTGTGTGTGTGTGTGTGTGTGTGTGTGTGTGTGTGTGTGTGTGTGTGTGTGTGTGTGTGTGTGTGTTACTCACTCAGTATCATCAGCAGTAGGTGTGTTATAGCTCTGGAACAACGGCTGCATGAACAAACCCAGTGTTCCCACCACGCACACCAGGATGAAGATCCACAGGAATAGACGGTCTATGACCATGGCTACATACTTCCAGTCCTCTATGATCTGGAGCCAAGGGAAGAGGTTGGACTATTAGAGAAGCACTGAACTGAAACAAAAAGCAGCAGTGATGAATATTCTGTGCCAAAGCAAACATACAGCAGACTACATTAATTATTCTCCTGAAAACCATTGGAAAAGAACTTGATTCCCACAGCACTATGGAATCATAATCTGCTTCAGCAGATATGGCAAGCCAATGTGAGCCAACCACTTGAACTAAGAAGTCACAAGGGTATCCTAACTAGTCTATGCAGTGGACGGAGCTGGAGCAGGGTACTGAAGACCTCAGTTCCTCATGGAAAGACAGGAGGTTTGGTTTGGGAAATGTGATTTGTGAAGTTTTGGGGGAGTCTCTAAAATATTAATGATCAAATTGTTTTTGCGATAATTTTGCTATGTTCATTCATTTAGCGTTGAATTACCAAATGGCAGGATAACAGACATACAGGACAGTTACAAGTACCTGGGCATTCTACAGGCAAATGGAAACCAAGAGGAGGCATCAAGGAGGTCAGCTACAGCCAAATACCTCCAGAGAGTGAGGCAGGTCCCAAGGAGCCAGCTCAATGGTAAGAATAACCTCCAAGCCATCAACACATATGCCCTACCAGTCATCAGAGACCCAGCTGGAATAATAAGCTGGCCAAAGGAGAAGATAAAGGTCACAGATATCAATACACGAAAACTTTTCACAATGCATGGAGGGCTCCACCCCAAGTCCAGCGGCCTCAGACTGTCCGATAAGCAAAAAGATGGGTGCCAAGGGTTAGTGAGTGTCAGAGCCACTATCCAGTATGAAATAAGGAACATCCACAAGTACATCAGAAAGAGGGCCCCCCAGGACAGTACAGAGGCTTTGATCATAGCAGCACAAGAACAGCACTCAGGACCAGATCAGTTGAGGCAGGGGTCTATCACACCAAACAAGACCCAAGATGCAGGCTGTGCAAAGACGCTTCTGAGACAGCCCAGCACTTAGTAGCAGGGTGTAAAATGCTAGCTTGGAAAGCATACACTGAAAGGCATAACAAGTGCCTGGGATAGTGTACAGGAATATCTGTACTGAATACAGACTGGAAGTCTAAATGGGAGACACCACCAAAGGTGGTTGTGAATGGCACAGCTAAGATCCTGTGGGATTTCCAAGTTCCAGACTGACAAGCAGGTGCTGGCTAATCAACCAGACATTGTGGTGGTTGATGAGAAGCTAGAGAAATACCAAGGGCTGAAGGAAGAACTATATAGGATGTGGAAGGTGAAAGCCATAGTAGTACCAATGTTAATAGGAACACTAGGGCAAATGGGGAGAGTGGTTCCAGCAGGTCCAGAAGAGTGCTGTCCTTGGAACAGATACTGCGCAGAACCCTCAAACTTACAGCCCTCTGGTAGAGGACCCGAGCTTGAGGAAGACACGAAGACACACAACACACTACCCGAAAAAGGGTGAGAGGGGTATACATATATATATAGTATATATATATGTGTATAGCGTTTTTTTTCCGAAACCATCAATGGTGTTGTGAGTGCTCGACAAATGAAGAGCGAAATATCAACATGGATACAGGAAAAAAGATTTTAATACATTGCAGTACAGGCCTGTTTCGTGTGTCTCGCACTCATCAGCTGCTAAAGATGAGTGCGTCTCGCAAAGCAGCTGATGAGTGCGAGACGCACGAAACAGGCCTGTACCGCAATGTATTAAAATCGTTTTTCCTGTATCCGTGTTGAGATGTATATATATACACACAAACGGGGGAGGACTTACATTGCATCGTTTGTAATAAATGATGTAAACGATGCAAGCATAAAGTAGCTACACACACACACACACACACACACACACACAAAATTATTCAGCTAAACCATCTTTGCTTTAGGCCTGGAACAACAGGTGAATGTAATAAACTATCTCTTAGAATAGCAAACCAGTGGTACCGATGGGACCTAAGGACCTGATTGAGAACCACTGGTTTGGTTCTCCTGGCACTCCTGGTTTGGTTCTCCTGGCACTCCTGGCAATCCTCCTGGCATTTAAGTGCCAGGAGGATTGCCATGACTTATATACTGGGGAAACTAAACAGACGCTGGCCAAAAGAATGGCACAACGCAGGAGATCTAACACATCACGCCAGGAATCCTTTTAGTCTACACTCATCTACAGGCCAGTGGCCACTCTTTCAAGGATGAGGATGTGCACATCCTTGATAGGGAGGAACGATGGTTTGAACGGGGAGTAAAAGAGGCCATCTATGTTGAGAACGACCACCCCTGAACCCGGGGGGGGGGGGGGGGCTAAGAGTACATCTGTTGCTATCTTACAATGCTGTGATTGCAAACATTCCCAAATCCTGTGAATAGTACACATGGCCTTTGAAACTCTAGTTAATGGTCACACCCATATTTGCATATGAAACGGATCATTGGTTTCAATCGTTATACATCTGTCGCCATCTTCCAGTACTGTGACTGCAACATTCCCTAATCCTCTGTGAATAGTACACATGGCCTTCGAAGTTCTAATTAATGGTCACATCCATATTTGCATATGAAACTGGTCGTTGGTTTTGGTCATTATATCACTGTATTGTTTATAAGGGGTGGGGATACCTGCAGTCAGTTGAGACTGAAGAGGTCACTTAGTTGAGTGATGAAATGTATCTGTTAATAAACGTTGTATCCAGATGAACTGATTCAACCTTCTTTGATTTTCTCACCTGGATTATTGAGCATGCATCAAGACACTGGTTTGGAGATTAGTAATGAGGCAAGTGGAAGTAGGAGCGGCCGTCTGTATGTAGTGTACCTCCTCTTCAGCGGGCAGTGAGAAAAGCCTAGATATCCTGCCACCCTGAAATTGTTTTATGGATGCTGTGTGTTTCAAGTGCACAGTTGATACCATTGATTCAACAAAGGAAAATGTTTGACTGAGTGCCAGGCTTCAGAAGGACTGGTGTGCCCTGTAGTCATAAAAACTGTAAACTTTATTGCTTCACACACATGACACAATAAAATGTATGCAGGCTTCCCTCTCTCTGGCTGCTGATATGCACATTACAAAAAGGCAGAGGTTAATTGTATACAGGTGTTCCTCGTTGTCCAGATGAGCCACTTCTAAATCTGCCTGTCACCAAACGGATGCCTGAACTACCTAACAGCATCAGTATCAGTTGACTAAGCATATTGTGGCTAAGTGACTAAGTGTATTATGTATTTATGCTATATCAAAGTACCTCTTCTTTAAGGACATTCTAATGTCATCTCAAACAGCTAAAAGTATATTTCATAAGATAATTTTCTCTAAGAAAGAAAAATAGATAAATATCAGTGGTTTCTCTTTTCTTAAAATATCAGTTTTCAGTTGAGCCTAAGAATCAAAATGAAGTGATTTTGCTATAAAATATTCCTGAAAATCCTCATATTTCCAACTGAACAAGCATTTCACCCAATTATGTAATAAGAGACAAAGGGATTATAGGATGATTTACTCTATGCACTTAGAAGATAAATATTTATTAATAAATACTGCTAAAATGGGGAGTACTTTGTGAGAAAAATACACCGATAAGCCAAAACATTAAAACCACTGACAGGTAAGTGAATAACAATGATTACCTCATTACAATGGCACCTGTCAAGGGGTGGGATATATTAGGCAGCAAGTGAACAGTAAGTTCTTGAAGTTGATGTGTTGGAAGCGGGAAAAATGGGCAAGCGTAAGGATCTGAGCGACTTTGACAAGGCCAAATTGTGATGGTTAAATGACTGGGTCAGAGCTTCTCCAAAATGACAGGTCTTGTGGGGTGTTCCCGGTATGCAGTGGTCAGTACTCACCAAAAGTGGTCCATGGAAGGACAACCAGTGAACCGGCGACGGGGTCATGGGCGCCCAAGGGTCATTGATGCGCGTGGGGAGTGAAGGTTAGCCTGTCTGGTCCAATCGCACAGAAGAGCTACAGTAGCTCAAATTGCTGAAAAAGTTAATGCTGGCTATGACAGACAGGTGTCAGAACACTGCATAGCCGCAGACCAGTCAGAGTGCTCATGATGACCCCTGTCCACCGCCGAAAGCTTCTACAATGGGCACACATGGGTCTCAGAACTGGATCACGGAGCAATGGAAGGAGGTGGCCTGGTCAGATGAATCATGTTTTCTTTTACATCATGTGGACGGCCGGGTGCGTGTGCATTGTTTACCTGGGGAAGAGATGGCACCAGGATGCACAATGGGAAGAAGGCAAGCCAGCAAGGGCAGTGTGATGCTCTGGGCAATATTCTGCTGGGAAACCTTGGGTCCTGGCATTCATGGGGATGTTACTTTGACACATACCACCTCCCTAAATATTGTTGCAGACCAAATACACCCCTTCAAGGATCTTCTGCAAATGTTTTGGTGCCAGTACCAGAGGACACCTTCAAAGGCATTATGGAGTCCATGGCTCAATGGGTCAGAGCTATTTTGGCACCGTGAGGGGGACCTACACAATATTAGGTAGGCGATTTTAATGTTTTGGCTGATCAGTGCGTACCAGGCCAAGTCTACGAGGTAGTGAGTTTGTGGTTGTGTAGGTTGTAGTGTGTGTGTGTGTGTGTGTGTGTGTGTGTGTGTGTGTGTGTGTGTGTGTGTGGGAATACGTGCACTTGAACATGTTTGTGCCTACTCTTGACTATCCATGACATATATGATGAATGATTTTCAGAGAACTTTGTATGTCTTTTGGGCTATGGAGAAAATTGCCAGTATATGATACCAGCACAGTGAAAGAATGTGAAGCAATTTATATAAGAACTGAACTAAATTCTCTTTCATTTCATCCCCATTTCATCTACCATCTCTCCCATCCTTATTATCAAGAATCCATTGCTTCCTCACAGAAATCAATTCAATTAGCTTTATTGGCATGACAAATTGAAACATGTATCATTTATAATTCCTTCACCTTAATTAATGTCAAGATTCCTACTTTTACTCTTGCACAAATTAATTTATTTTTCCTTCCATCCATTTGTAATTCCCTTCCCTCCTGTCTTTTTTCTCTTTCTATACATTATCACAGCTGTTAAATCAAATATTAATTTCTCTCACCCCTTCAAAATCATCTTCTGTCTTCATGTGCTCGGCAATGTATCTCACTCCATCCACTGCCTCCTCAAGATCCGCATCCCACTTAACTGCCACACGCCTCCGAAAGTCCGGGAGCCCACCAATCCCATCTGGAATATCACCTACCTTCCAGCCAAACCTCCGGGCTGAATCATCATTCAGGTAGAAGTTGTTGTCAGTTCGGATGCCACCCAGTTTGATGTCAGAATAGCGTTTCTTCTCTTTGGAATCATTGACATTATTCCTGGCAGCACTGCGGTTGGCATATTTCCGGCGAAGCTTTTCACGGACATTGGAGGAGCCAGGACGTCTCATGAGAAGGAATGCAGGAAGGCGGACCAAGAAAAGGCGTTTGACCCAGTCCGGCATGTGATGGGTGGATGGTGAACGGTGGTGAACATTGAGGACGCACACACTGGTCACAATGGAGAAGGTGACCAGCACCATGGTGAACATTAAGTATTTACCTGAAAGAGAGAGGGGATGGTTAAAGAGCATGTGGTCATATGGACATAAACAAGCAATAAAACCTCAAATGTTGGGGAAAATATTAATAATAAACTTGACATATATGTAGCACTTTTCAAAACAAGTTACAAAAATCTTCACAGAACAGGATAAATTGTTAAAAATGTCAAACAAACAAAAAACATGGTAATAGAATAAAACAAAAAGCACTAACAAAGTCATAAAATGAGAGCAAAGGAGAAGAAAGCAATTTGTTAATCAAAACGGTTACAAAAACAAGTTAAAATAAAAGCAGTATTTTCTTCTTCTTTTGGCTTGTTCCGTTTTTCAGGGGTTGCTACAGTGGATTTTATAGTTTCCATCGCTACCATGTGAGGGCACAGCACCAATAGTGGCCATTGTTAACCGACCCAGTATGGTCTTGTCAATCCTCATACTGATTTGACGAAATTTTATGTCGGATGCCCTTCCTGACAATCATTAAGCAGTATAAATAAATGAAAACAAATATCAAACATTTGTAAAGCTTTCATAAAAAGATGCTTTAAGACAAGATTTAAAGGAAGCTAGAGACTTGGTTTTTCTTAGTTGAATAGGAGGAGAGTTCCAAAGTGTGGGGGCTCCAACAGCGAAAGCCCGATCACCCTTTGTGACAAACCAAGACCTGGGAATAACCAGCAGGGCTCCATCTGCAGATCATAATTGCCAAGAGGTCATAAACCAGGTCAATAAATTGAAAATGTAAGTAGGAGCAAGACCATTTAAGGCCTTAAAAGAGAGCAATAACATTTTAAAATCAATCCGAAATATAACAGGGAACCAGTGTAGGAAGGCAAGCACAGGAGTGCTATGGTCATGCCTTTTTGTCCCAGTAATGAGCCAAGCAGCAGCGTTTTGTACTACTTGCAGATGGTGGAGGGAGCCCTTGCTGGTACCTGAGTAAAGTGTGTTGAAATAGTCAAGCCGAGAATAGATAAAAGCATGTACAACTTTTTGCAGCTCAGCAATTGATAAAAATGACCTAATTTTAGAGATTCCCTTGAGCTGGAGAAAGCATGACTGAACATGTTTGATTTAATTATCAAAACCAAGGTTAGCATCAAATATTACCCCAAGATTCCTAGCAGCCTGCTTAAGACTACCTGATAGACCACCATGATTAGTACCGAAAAGCTGATGGAATTTGGGGGACTGAACAGTATGACCTCAGACTTATCCTCATTAAAATTACGAACATTTTCAGACATCCAGGATTTAATGTCAAAGAGGCAAGTTGTGAGATTTACTAGGGCGCTAGGATCTTTGGAATTTAGTGGCATGTAAACTGAGTGTCATCAGCATAAAAATGGCAAAACACATCATGATTTTGAATGACCCGGCCAAGGGGCAGCATGTATATAAAAACAGAAGGGGACCAAGAACTGAGCCTTGAGGGACACCACAACTCAACTGAGTCATTGAGGAAGTAGAGTTACCCAGAACAACAGAAAAAGTTCTGTTGGAGAGATAAGAGTGTAATGTGCCCTTGATGCCAACCCAAGTCTCTGACCGACGTAAGAGGATTCTGTGATCGACCGTGTCAAAGGCAGCACTTAAGTCTAAAAGAACTAAAATCAAGCAGTCACCTCTGTCTGCAGTCAGTAGTAGATCATTAGTGACCTTTGCTAGCGCTGTCCCAGTACTATGAAGTGCTCTAAAACCAGACTGGAAACTGTTTAAAACACTACGTGTTCATAAAAGAAATCAGTTGGGATGAAATTACTCTCTCCAGAACCTTAGATAAAAAAGACAATTTGGAGATTGTTCCGCAGTTGCTTAAGGACAGGGAATCTAAATTAGGTTTCTTCAGCAGTGGGTGACCAATGGCATGCTTACAAAAACCAGAGGCCAGAGAATTATTAAGAATTTGCAGAATAATGGGGCTAACAGTTGAAAATTTAAATACCTCCTTGAGCAGCTTAGTGGGAATGATGTCTAAGATGCAGGAGAAGGAGTTCAAATTGGAGACTGTACTCTCTAATACTGAAATTGTAATTGGTTGAAACTGGGTAAAAGAGAAAGAATTAACATGGGGAATGGAACAAATGCAAGAGCCAGGATGGATTTGGGACCTTGTGGATTATTTGTTGTCACAGCCATTCCACAGTTTGGATTAAACAGCAAAAGTGAGGATCAAGACTGCTAACCTTGTAAACCATTTTTTACTGCTTAATTTTTTGTTGAACATAAGAAAGTACAAATAAGAAGCCAACCAGTGTAAAATAACATAATGCCGTAGGTTAGTTTTCCTCCTGTCCTCCCCCATTTTTTTGAGTCGCCAGCCACCTCTGCCTAATAGTATCTTCTGACTTGATTTTAATTAAAATTTGCTTTTAAACATTGCATGTTTAACAGCTGTTTTATAAGCATGCTCTTTCCTGCTATATGGTATGGCATTGCATCTCTGACCACCACAGTTAGAAAAGAAATAAGGGGAACACTGATACAAACATGAAAACAACACTAACCTATAAGTGGCACTGCCAGTGAGGTAGGTGGCACTATCTTTGATATCAGCAGGAGGAACACAGTAAGTGCCAGCAGCACCGAGATACACAGAGTCATCTTCTCGCCGCAATCCGATGGCAGGTAAAACACCAGGATAGCCAGCGACGTGATCAACACGCAGGGGATGATCAAATTGATGGTATAAAACAGCGGCTTCCTCTTGATCACAAAGTCATAGGTAATATCCAAGTAGGTGATGTCATTGGGGTCCTCATTTTTGCGCGCCGGAAGTGAGACAATGTCCCACTCTCCGCTGGGCGTGAAGTCGTCCCGACTGGCAAAGTCACTGGTGAGGATAAGGTCAACCTCGGTATGGTCGTACGTCCAGGAGCGGAACTTGAGTGTACAGTTCTGCTGATCGAAGGGGAAGTTCTTGACCTCTATGGCGCAGGCCGACTTGTAGATGGCTGGGGGGAGCCAAAAAATGTCTCCCGTGTTGGAGACCACAGCATTGCAGTAAAAGGACACCTCGTACACACCGTCAGCACTACAGTGAGGTTAGGGGAGAGATTCAGGTTAATATACTGAAGCTGTATGTATTAGGAATACATGCCAAGATGTATGAGATGAGAAGCAGGCTAGGACAAATGTCAACACAAGAGTCTATTGAACTTAAATTAATAAAAACGGATTCAAATAACTTTTCATCAATCCCTTGCCCCCTCTATTTCTCTCTCTGCCTGTCTGCCTTTCTACCATTACAATCAATGATTATCGAAGACAGGTATACAATCAGCTAACCTCAGAGGTGTCTCCTATGGCTTCTAATCTCTTCGGATGTCCATCATAACATTCAAGAGGAGCCAAATTCTCCAGTATGAGAGGCGGCCTTGATAACAGCCATTTTACTAACCCAATGTGATATCACACATTCAATACACACATGATACCGTATACCCAGAGATGGGCAGTATTTTAATTAAATGTATTTAAAATACATATTTAATTACTTTTGAGTATTTTGTCATTTTTATTTTGCTGGAAAGCAAAGCAGAGTTGGACACCCTTCACTTTCTGGAGGACTCCAGAAAGGACCTTTCCTTGCTGGATTCATATCCACTGATCAAGCTACTCTGTGAGATTCAACACCACTTTGCCATCATCGGCACCAGTTGAGCATCTCTTCTCCTTTACAGGTATGGTTTACCAACCTCACAAAAGGCAATTAACAGCTGAACTGATGGAGAAATTAGTTTTGCTGAAAAACCACTAAAACTGAAATGTAAAAAAAAAAAGGTTAGATATTAGTTGTGCTGAAAACCATCTAAAACAGGAATGGAAGGACTGCAGTGTTAGGGGGTACACAAAGGAGTATACTCTTTTTTTAGGTTGTTGTTGGCATTGGGTGAAGCAGGTGCTTCTCTTTCTCGTCTACTATTTTGTACTGTATCATACTCTGCTGTAATTATACTGCTATGTCTTTTGCACTCATTCAATTGGTTGCTTGTAAAGTTGGAGATCTCAGAAATTTACTTACTTCACTGCACTTATATTTATCGCTCTTGAAAAACGCATCTGCTAAATGCCCAGTCTTATTGTCTTTTGAAAGAACTAGTGCATCACTGTAGCCTAACTGTTCAGTTTCCCCAGTTGCATTTCAATTGGCTGTTCACTCAGTCAGTTAATGGTCGCTTTGACTGAAAGAAACCACCCAGCATGCACCCCTGAATTGGCAGCCTCCCACCTCCTGATTGGCCACTTCAAATCTATGATGTAGGGAAATTAGCAGAGCTCATCTTTTCAATGTAGGGGGGTTAAGGTCACACCCATATTGAGGCTACTAAATGCCTAAAATGTGATTATCAGTTTGTAAAGAATGTATTTTTATATTTTCAATTTACAAATTACTTGCATTTTAATGAAATAAATTTTCTCACACCAGTATTTTGTATTTTATTTTGATACATTTGATGAGCAAGGATTTGTAATTTATAACAAGATACTTTTTGATGTATTCGTGCCCATCTCTGCATATATCATACCATCTACATGCATGCACACACACACACACACACACACACACACACACACACACACACACACACACACACACACACACAATGAACAAAGCCAAGAATGATTTTTCTATTTTGCCATTCAGTTTGGTCATGAGTGTATGGTCATTTTTCATTATGTCGACTTTAAAACAACAATAAACACAGGGTACCTACATGCATAATGCTGACACTTTAAAAACATTTAAAACATACTTGTTGTAGAGCACAATATCAGGCAGCCAGATGAGTTTGGATGGGATACGTAGTTTCTTGATGCCTTCATATTTGTCCGGGTCCCACCTCAGCCTGTAGTCATTCCACTCCTGGAAAGGCAGCGTTTATCAAGCCATATGTGGAATGCGGGGCATTGGTTTGGAGATAAGAAGGATTAGGAGAGGCTCATCTGGACAACAAGGAACACTCATTTCCCGTTAATTTCAATAGACACAGTCACACTGTGTCCATTGAACCCGGTCTTAATTAATCCTCCTGGGGAAATTCATCCTCTGCATTTAACCCATCCTATTGTATAGGAGCAGTGGCCAGCTGCAGCGCCCCGGGACCAACTCCAGTTCTTCTTTCCATTGGCTTGGTCAGTGGCACAGGCAGGAGTATTAACCCTAATATGCATGTCTTTTTGATGGTGGGAGGAAACCGGAGCACCCGGAGGAAACCCACGCAGACACAGGGAGAACGTGCCAGCACCACACAGAAAGGACCTGGGATGGCCTGGGGTTCGAACCCAGGACCTTCTTGCTGTGAGGCAACAGTGCTAACCACGGGGCCACTGTGCTACCCATAAAATCATTACATGCCCACAGTGCAGAGTAACAAGATAAAAATTGTGACCTGAATCATGAGTGATTGTACGATTGGCCAAAATTCTGATGACACGCTGTGCGTTAGACTCGAGGCCACGTCAGACAACAGGACAACGCTGAGGGAAAGGCTTTCTAACAACAACTAGATGATGCTGGTGGTGTTTCGTGTGAACAACATTAAAATATGAGAAAAGCAAGTGTTCTTCTTGGCCAGGGAATGATTTCTCTTCGGAGATATGATTTTTGTTTTTCAAATCTTACCCCATCCTGATTGCAGCCATGATGTCTTTGTGGCAATGTCCGAATTGGTTAGTCCCTTGAACTGGCTCGTAAGGCCTGCCATACTACACCAATGAATCCCAAAATGTCTGACTAGTAAAACTGTGTTGTAGCTTTTGTTTCTTTAAAGTCTAGGTTATATCAATGTCACACCACTATATCAAAGAACATTTCAATTGTGCTACAAATATGAGAACAAAGCATTTAGCCAAACTGAACACTGATGAAGATCATACCTGAAACAGCCACAGGTTGGTAGTCATTATCTGTTCCCTCTCATTCTGCAAGACAACAGAGGGGTAGTAATAAATCCACCTATTTTTACGCATATATTCATATTGATATTGTAATATAATGTTGACTATTGGTCTTCTGCCCATTGAAAAAAATTTGTACAGGTATGACTTTTATGTAAATATAAGACCAATACATAATATAAGTCATAAGTTCTGTGGGCCCAGGGACCATGGCCCTGTCCGGAGCTGCGCCTCAAGAGGAAACACCGAGGGCAGTCTGACAGGACGCAGAAGCGGGGCACGCTAAGCTAACTGCTAGCCCATGCAGACCGGCAATTCCGATAACACCGAGGGCGGTCTGGCGGCGACCTTGCCTAGCTTTGAGTGTGTTTTTGGTGTCGTGATTTGGAGTACATGGAGGTGTGTTGAAGGTGTCTGGCTTGGAGAGCTGGCATTGGATCAGCTGAGGGAGCCTGGTCTACCGCGTCCAGTGGGCCCGGGGACCACGGCCCTGCCTGGAGCTGCGCCTGAGGAGGAAACACCGAGGGCGGTCTGACAGGACGTGGAAGCGGGGCAGGCTAAGCTAACTGCTAGCCCATGCAGACCGGCAGTTCCGACAGTCATCCTGGCTTAAATTCATTCTCCTTGACGGTGATTTTTTTTTTTTGTCTCGTTTATATACTATATGTGTTAGTTTGGCTATATGTGTTCTTGTAGTTCTTGTAGTTTTTGGATGTGTGTTTTTGTCTTTGTGTTGCACCGCTGTGGGCTGGGGGGAAAACGATGTTTCATTTCATTTTGTGTGCACAACTGCATGAATTTAAATGACAAATAAAGTGTTCCTGATTCCTGATTAATGGTTTCATACCACTACACAAGATAATAATGTTTTATTATATAATGTGAAACGTTAGATAAAATTATGCATCTTACATTTTGATGCAACCCAAATATTGTTAAGCAAATGATTACCTTGAAGGATTTTTTTAAAGTCAATAAAAGATTTGCTTTTAAAAAACAAAGCTCTTAACAAAGCTACCATCTTCAATAAAATATATTAATCAACTTGAAATTCATGCAAACAATCAATTTGTCAGCGCGGTCTGACAGGGCGCGGAAGCTGGGCAGGCTAAGCTAACTGCTAGCCCATGCAGACCAGCAGCTGCGACAGTGATTCTGGAATTTTTTTTCGTTTTTCTGGATATGTTGGATACATGTGTTTTTGTAGTTTTTGAGTTGTTGTTTTTTTCGTGTAGTTTGGATATATGTGTTCTTGTAGTTTGGATATGTGTTTTTGTCTTTGTGCTGCACTGCTGTGGGCTGGGAGAAACGATATTTCATTTCATTTCATGTGAGCAGGTGCATGAAATGAAATGGCAAGTAAATGTTCCCGATTCCTGAAACTCCAGTACTTGTGTGATCGTACTGAGCCTCTCGCCTCTTCTGGCTCTTCTGTGTGAGTTGGTCTTTGTTTGGTATTCTGTGCGGACACTCGGTGTACTCACCACACTGATGAGCTGAGACAGGGACACCTGTATGGAGATGGTGACCTGCTGGCTCTTATTAACAGCCGGTCTGATCAGTTTATTGTAGCGCTCCGGGCCAAGCAGGTAGTTCACCAGTCTCTCCTCTGCGTTCTCAGCCCCGCTGCCTAGATATGTATGCAAAACAAACAAGGATATGCATGGTTGTGAAAGCACTGTAAGCACACATTTCCCTACAAATAAACATTATTCAAGATGCACTGTGTCTGAGTCTATTGGTTTTTTGCATAATTCAACCTGCATGTTCTCTATTCTCTATTCAAATAATGTGAACAAGCTCAATAAGCTTACCAAATGCAGCTGCTACACAACAGCATGTCCCATGGCTCTTCTATTTTGAAAGAGTTGAGTCATGCGCCTTCAGCCAAGTCAGTGACAAGGAGGAAAATAAATAAATGCCATATCATCTAACTGCATTGCCTGGTCTGTCTATTAGGAAAGCAAGAAAGGACTGAGGGGGATTGGGATGCATTCTAAATGTAAATGTAACACTGAAAACACAAATGTCACCACACAAGAGAGAGAACGTGTGTGTGTGTGTGTGTGTGTGTGTGTGTGTGTGTGTGTGTGTGTGTGCGCGTGTGTGCGTGCGTGTGTGTGTGTGATGAGAGGAAATTATGTGTATGTGCACACCTGCATCTGTGACTGCGTGCATGAGCATGCATTGCTTGTGTGTGCTGTGCATGTTCACCCCCTTTTACTGCAGGGTTTTTTGGACAAAAATAGCCAAAATCATGCATTCATTCGAGAGGACCCCAAAAGCGGTGCTTGTCTCAGCCCTAAGCTATGATTTATATAAAGTGGTCTTTATAAATTACTCAAAAGCTGCATCCTCATAGCAAACCCTCCTACCTGATTCAGCCATTAAATGCACATTGTCAAACGCAATGATGACATAGTATCAAGCAATTAAATTGATGTTTTGGGTGCAACGTTCCCTCAGTGCTCAATGAATTGTCTGTTTTTCTGGCTTTACATGCTGTGTCGAAGGAAGGTTGACTGGGCATTTATGCTCAACAACATTATGCAATTTCAAGTTTGGTTTTTTTTTAAGACAAATGTTCCTGGCTCCTCAAAAGGGGAACAGAAACAAGGGAACTGGACAGACTTCAGAACAGGATTGTTTAGTTTAGTCTACATTGTAGTAGTGCAAATTATTTGCCACAAAAAAAAAGTTGCTGCAGCTTGCCAAATGGACCTTAATGAATGACGCACATAAAAATGTGGCCCTGTAAGATATGCAATCATATTTGGACCATAGAAATTAACATTTGAAAAAAGCCCTTACTGACAAAACATTAGCTTTCATGACTGTGGCTGACAAAACAGTGAAGGCCATGTTTCTTAAGTCAAACCTATTAGTATATCAAGGATGCTATGTCAACCCCAAAGCACAAACTTATGTGACTCATTGTCTCAGATCGGCTGGCAAGCACATAGTGTGTGTGTGTGTGTGTGTGTGTGCGTGTGTGTGTGTGTGCGCGCGCATATACCTGTTTGTATGGGTGCAGTAGATTCAGTTAGCATTAAACACCTAGTAGTGAGTGAGTGAAAGTAAAGGTTATTGTGAATAGTAAAGTGCCTTTCAACCTTCCCCCATTGCATTAGAGGCTACTTCAGGGTAACATCCCATGCATTTATCTCTCACTATATCTTGCCCTGTGTGTTTGTGTGTGTGTCTGTGTGTTTGACAGGGGGTGTACATATATAATGTAGTGTCAAGCATAAACAAAGCTTTTATAAAAGCAAAAGCTTTGTTTCTGACATTTCAAATGCACATTAGGACAATGGACTTAGTGACATATTCTGTGTAATAGCTACAGTTGAACGTTTGTGATAGTCAAACCTCAGGTAAAAGGTTAAGGCTAGGTTATGCTGTGGATTATCATGGCATAGAGTTCTGCAGGATCATAAAGGAAAGTTCCCCGGGAGAAATGCTCACACACAAACAAACAAACTGACATGGTGAAAGACTGAGAGAACTGCAAAGTGCCCTCTAAGTGCATTACATATTTGAATAATTTAGACTTAGATTTAAGGGTATCTTAGTCTGGATGGATGCTTTACGGTAATGGTTGAATATGTTGCCTGTAAGGCATGATCTTCATCAAATAGTTCAGTGATATCTGTATAAGGGTGTATGGGTGCGAACCTGAGTGGTTATCACAGCACCTACACTTATAACAAAGCTGTATGGGGCTGAAAGTAAAATTTAAAAAAAAGAGACATAAATTAAAACTGCATTAACTGGTAGGAAACCTGCTCAGGCAGAATCAATGTCATCTCTCATATCAGTGCTTGGAGCTACAACCCTAAAGATTTACGCGTAAACAAACGTTTTTGGCACTGCCAGCCCCTTTCCCGCATACAACCTGTATATGACACATTTTTTTCTAAACACAGCTTCATCCTGTCTTTGACCATTCATACAAGAAGACTATGGTCACGGGGTAAACACCAGGTCATCGTCGCTTACACAAGATCTGATTCCACAACTCTAGCTCCATACGCATCACTGCTAAACAGGGTAGTGGTGTTTTATTGGCTGTTTTAATGTTTTGGTTTAAAGTTGAAGTTCAATATGTTGAATCACCCAGACAAACACTGTTGCTGGTGTTTGTCCAGACTGAATAGAGCACGTCCTGTACTTCTCCACAAATGCACCCGCTCGAGTAGGTGTATTTGTGACGACCGAGAGATCGGTTACACAGCTAGCTACCTACACAGCTAGCCCATTGAGCCGACACAGGTCGGTTATCACGTTGCTATCATGGTTATCACGTTGAAGAATCGTCAGCGTGGAATTATTAATGTCCTGTCTACATTGAGAGAACTTTATAAATATTACTACAGATATTTAGACACAACTCGCTTCCGGTGTGGGAAGACGGCGGCGCAAATTCACGTTTGCAGCAGCCTCACTCAGCACCGGTGTGGGAAGATGGCGGCGCGAATTCACGTTTGTGGCGGCCTCAACCAGTACCGTTCATGCCGCGTCTTTGTCCGCGTCTGCGTCTATGTTTGTCTTCGTTTGATGGCTGGGAGAGCTTGGTCTGCGGCGTCCTGTGGGCCCAGGGACCAGGGTCCTGCCAGGTGCTGTGACGAAGAGGAAACGCCGAGGGCGGTCTGACAGGATGCGGAAGCGGGGCAGGCTGAGCTAACTTATTAGCTCATGCAGACCGGAAGTTCCGAAAGTTTTTTTTTGGAAGTTCCGAAAGTCATCCTGGCTGGCGTTCGTTCTCCTGGACAGTGATATATATATATATATATATATATATATATATATATATATATATATATATATATATATATATATATATATATATATATATATATATACAGGCTCTAACAGGTACTATTTAATGAAGATGCCAGTTGGGGACCTGTGAGGCGTCTGTTTCTCAAACTAGAGACTCTAATGTACTTCTTGCTCAGTTGTGCAACGCGGCCTCCCACTTCTTTTTCTACTCTGGTTAGAGCCTGTTTGTGCTGTCCTCTGAAGGGAGTAGTACACACCGGTGTAGGAAATCTTCAATTTCTTAGCAATTTCTCGCATGGAATAGCCTTCATTTCTAAGAACAAGAATAGACTGTCGAGTTTCAGATGAAAGTTCTCTTTTTCTGGCCATTTTGAGCGTTTAATTGACCCCACAAATGTGATGCTCCAGAAACTCAATCTGCTAAAAGAAGTGCCCATCCAACCAATCCAACTTGTGGGAGCTGCTTCTGGAAGCGTGGGGTGCAATTTCTCCAGATTACCTCAACAAATTAACAGCTAGAATGCCAAAGGTCTGCAATGCTGTAATTGCTGCAAATGGAGGATTCTTTGACGAAAGCAAAGTTTGATGTAAAAAAAATCTTATTTCAAATACAAATCATTATTTCTAACCTTGTCAATGTCTTGACTCTATTTTCTATTCATTTCACAACATATGGTGGTGAATAAGTGTGACTTTTCATGGAAAACACAAAATTGTTTGGGTGATCCCAAACTTTTGAACGGTAGTGTACATATATATATATATATATATATATATATATATATATATATATATATATATACATATACACATACACATATACATATATATATATATACATATACACACACACACACACATATATATATATATATATATATATATATTAGTTTGGAAATATGTGTTCTTGTAGTTCTTGTAGGTTTTGAATATGTGTTTTTGTCCTTGAGTTGCACTGCCGTGGGCTGGGGAAAACTATGTTTTGTTTCATTTCATATGAGCAAGTACATGAAATGAAATGACAAAGTGTTTCTGATTCTGATTACCAGTTCTGATATTTCACATGAGGGAGGTCCTGCGGGTGGCTGGTGTGATAGGGGAAGACACAGAGGACAGGAAGAGATGGAAACAGATCACCCGCTGTGGTGACCCCTAACGGGTGTAGCCGAAAAGAATAGTAGCTTTAGATATTTCACATCCCATTGAGCAACATCGTTTTTTTCCAAACTTACTTATTTTCAAACGTACCAATACATGTAAAGGCCTGTTTGTAGAGCTTAGAGGCAATCCATTTTCCTTAAAATGGCAGATTATTGAACCCCAAGTTTAAAAAAAGGCCACGTGTTTTCAATTGATCGTATGTCAATAAATATTTATTTTTTTACATAAGCTTATAAACCAAAAAACAACCAATATCAACTTGATTTCTCTTTATTTCAATAAACTACATAAGAGTAAACCACTGAGAATATGCCCTTCAGCTATCAAGACACGAATCTCGATGATTTTTGAGCTTGGATGCAGTGCAATGCAAAAAAGTCAAAGAGAAGTGGAAGAATGCACATCGATGTACTTCAGACCTCTGATGGCAGCTGGGAAGAAAACAGTACACCATAGCTCTTGTTGAATTGATCAAAGTACTGCTCAGTTATCTTATAGAAGGTTTAGCTAGCTACAAAGCTTTAATAGCACGACAAACAGAATTTTAAGCTCCTTGATTGGATGTTTCCTAAATGTAATGCACATTGGGATTTATAGTTGACTTATCTCCTAAAGTTATGTACACAGTCTTGTACTACCTTTGACTTTTTGAAGGAACCAGAATTTTATCAACGCTAACTGTTAATTGTTGATATGGATGGTTCACCTATGTGACATTGGCCATCCGTCCATTCATCCGTTATCTAAACCGCTTATCCTGCTGTCAGGGTTGCGGCGATGCTGGAGCCTATCCCAGCAGTCATTGGGCGGCAGGCGGGGAGACACCCTGGACAGGCCGCCAGTCCATCACAGGGCCCATGTGACATTGTCTAAGGGAAAAATAGATGTGATTGTCCTTCCGGGAACCTAGCCCCCTCCCCCTTCTTTTTTCTGTACAAACTTCTTTCTTCATTCCACACTTGTCTTGATTATGAAGACAAATGAGGAGAGTGTAACACAATTCTAAGAATTATTAGTTATGATTATAAAAAGAGAAATGCATGTGTTCATGCAAGTGTGTAGTTCGTTCTCCAATAGATGGCATTTTCACTGCTATGTTAAGATAACACTATAAATGAAAAGCATAATAACAAATTTTTTGGAAAACTGTTCTACAGTTGTATTTTGCACCATGCGCAAGCTGAATAAAAAGAGGAAAGTGTAGCTACACTTTTTTAAAGTCCTAGTTCATTTTGAGCAGGTTTTCAAGAGAGAGCAGGCGTGCTAATAAATGCAAAATTAGTCCATGCAAAATTCGACATCCTTGAGAAATTAAGAATTCAAATCTGAGACGAAATAACCATAAAACAACATCCCTTATGCAGTGCTCCACAAATAGAGACATACCATTCAGGAATTAAGTCTATGTTAGGAGACAGAACTTGAGAAGAAGAGACAGAACTTTAGTAGGTTGAAAATGTCTAAATTATTAAGGGAACCCAACTGATATTTGCTTCTTATTTTAGGTGTACACACACACGCACACACACGCACACACACGCGCGAGCGCGCGCGCGCGCAATGTTTCTAAAGAACATGTCCCTGAGACCTCACTTGCTTTGAGCAGGTTCTTCATATCTAGTTCATGAACGTCCACAAAAAACATGGAAACACTGGCAATGCAACCCAAACCCTGTCTCTTTCTGGTGAACATACAGATCCTTTTAGAAAGAAGAAAGAAAGAAAGCCACTTTATTTTTTGTCATTCTATTGTTACAATGAATTTGTTCTCTGCATTTAACCCATCTTATTGTATAGGAGCAGTGGGCAGCTGCAGCGCCTGGGGACCAACTCCAGTTCTTCTTTCCATTGCCTTGCTCAGGGACACAGACAGGACCCTAACACGCATGTATTTTTGATGGTGGGAGGAAACCGGAGCACCCGGAGAAAACACATGCAGACACGGGGAAAGCATGCAAACTCCACACAGAAAGGACCTGGGACGGCTTAGGGTTTGAAGTTCAAACCCAGGACCTTCTTGCTGTGAGGCAACAGTGCTAACCACCGGGCCACCATGTGTCTTCTACCCCATTCCCTCTCTTGGTTACAATTCACAGTCACATTTATTTGTATAGCCCCACATTCCAGTTACAGTCTCACAGGGCTTGAAAAAAGCTTCCCAAAGCGAGAAACTGGCAGGTAAGGTCAATGACAGACGATGAAACCCACTATACTAGGACCCTTCATTTGAATGAGTTCATAGAGAAACTTCACAGAATAACAAAACTGAAAACCCAAGTGACCTGAAAAAAGACCATCAAAGAAGGAATTACTTTTTCCAGGACTCACAAAGGTCATGGACGTACCATCAAACCCTATGCAGTAAAACTACTTACATCACTTTCCACAGAATTCAGTACACGGAGAAACATGAAACTGTCTTCCACTGGAAAACATTACGCGGTACCATTTTGCAATAAGGCATAGCGTGGCATGTTGGAGGTGCGTGCTGTCTGCCACCGAGGTCACACCCCAGCTCCACCTAAGCTCCACCCAGTTTCCCAAAATTGGATTTTCTTGATCCAACAACAAAGATGGCGGCGAGCATGAAGCCAAACCTCGAAATGCCCCTTGAGAAACCAGTGGCTGACGTCACGTCCACCTTTTTATACAGTCTATGGTGCGTCATATTCAGAAAAATTAAACATGAAATTCCTCTGGAAATGTTTACTGCACAAGGATCTACCTAAGTGAAAGTAAAACTAGTTTCTTAAACCCAGATTTTTGAAAATCACTATTATACGTCATGGCTAACCCCAAACAACCCAGGTGTCTGGAAACTCATGTTTAGCAAGGTTTAAAATTTTAGTAAAATACCACATGGTGTACAACAGTATAACTGTGTGTGTGTGTGTGTGTGTGTGTGTGTGTGTGTGTGTGTGTGTGTGTGTGTGTGTGTGTGTGTGTGTGTGTGTGTGTGTGTGTGTGTGTGTGTGTGTGTGTTGTTTTTTGTTTTTTTGTTTTGTTTTTTTGGGGGGGGGTTATTGTTGCTGCTCCATATCATTACTCAACTAGAAAGTGAGGGTGCCACATGTTCAAACCCCACAAAAGCTGCCACTGCAAAAAGGAAGTAAGAAGGAATTCCTTCTTACTTCCTTTTTGCAAGTGTGTGTCAGATAAAAGCCTTAAATACGATCATAAATGAACAATTTCATTTATTTTCAGGGAGAGCCACCTGCGTACTGTGCAGCAAAAAAAAAATTAGCTATATCAATAGATTTATTATTGAAAGACGTGTTTGGGACACAATTCAAACCCAAACCCAGAAGCTGATTGGTTCCTTGGATGGACATTTCCCTGAAGACCGCTCATATGATTTCACTGCGGACAACTTGGGCCTACAGAGTACGACACTGCATCTTGAGAGCATAACCTGATCTCCTTTCCTTGTTAAAGGGAGAGATGGGCTCATTCTGTCTGGAGAAACCGTCCACCAGTCTCAACATAAAGCCTATGTATACTGTGTATACATGTGTGCTTTGCCTGTTTGGTGCGGACTGCTCTAATTTATGAATTCATCCGACAAGCCATTCAGCAAACACGACCAGGAATGTAGCTGAATGATGCCAGGGGCGAGACGTCTGAACCGCCTCTCCGTAAAGGTAAACGGAGGGGTCAGTCCGGCACCCCGGCCAGCGGCGCATCACTACCGCTGGCAACTTTACGCGTCTCTGGAAACGGGTCGCACACAGACGAGTGGAAAGAGAGAGAGAGAGAGAGAGAGAGAGAGAGAGAGAGAGAGAGAGAGAGAGAGAGTGGTAATAAAGAGAGATAATAACCTTACATAAGCTTATCATATCCCTAAATCTTTCTGCCATACAGTGTCAATGTACAACAGGACTTACCTTCTTTGGAAAAGACTCCTAATATGAAAAAACACAATCACAATATACCATACGATCATGTAGTTTATAAAATGTGGAAAGTACAGAAAACGCTGTGTGCTGTAATCGCTACTCACTTGCAATAAAGATGATGGATAACAGGAGTACATTGTTGGTCGAAGCCATCTCTCCTCCCTGTGGAAACTTGGTTGGCTTTCTCGGATTGTTTCGGGTAAAAGAAAATGTGAGTTATGCGACATGGACCTGTGGCAATTTCGGCGTCCGTGTATCATCGAGGGGGAGAAAAATTAAGTATTCTGTCATATATGGATGGTTATATACTATATTTAGCTGAAACAACCCTTTGGTTTTCCGCTTCTCATCGCTGTTTTACGCACAAGTGCACCAGATCTGCGACCGGTCCATGGATTTTCAGCAGCGCACAGATCTCATAGCATTAAAATCGTCTATCATTTGTAAGTTGACAAAAAATACGGATCTTGAACTCAATAGCCAAAAACAATATATTTCATGTGCCTTTTACTTTGCCGATGGGTCAGTCCGGTCCTGATGCCTTCCTCTCGACTTTGCTGCTTCGGCCACAAACAAGCCGCATTGACATTTGCGGCACACTTGGTCCAAATCCAAGAGTCCAAACGAAAGCAAGCGTTGCTGACGTTAAGTGGTAAATCACTATACTTAACTAAGAAGAAATTCCCTCTCGAACACTGTCTTGTGTAAAACACAACCAGCTTGATGCGATCTTTCTCCTCTCCGCTGGTCTTGGGCAACAACTTCTGGCGCGTAAAGGCGCGTCGGCTGCAGCGGCGGAGAGCAAGTTTCACTCTTGAACGCACCGCAAGCTTTTTTTCTTTTCTTTTTTCTTTCTTTTTGCTTGTAGGAATTCACTCCTTTATACCTACAAACATTTAAGCCTCCAGAGATAAGGAACAATTTCCCAGCGAAGTGAAAGCCGCCATGTCCCTCCGACGCCGTGGTCAGTCTGGAGGGAAGACCAGCGGAGCGGCGCGGGGGTGGTCACATGACGCCGCTTGGCCGTCAGTCCGGACGGCCTCTGATGCTGTGAAGGCTGCGTGCCAAAGACCCTGTCGAGACCTCCATGATACAAGCTGGTCAAAATGAAGGAATGAGGACACGGACATTTTTGACATGTCAATGAAGGCTTGGTTTACTGATAACCCCCCCCCCCCCGCCGCTTATAACGGAACCAATGTTGAATGGATGGTAATGGTGCCTGTGTACTGAAGACACTGCCACACTTTCACCATAACACACAGTTCATTCATAACGAGTTTTATCGCTGCGTTTTTCTGCCCTGTTTTTTTTGTGTGTACTCAGTCAGCTCCAATCACAGCGGTATCCAGAGTGAAATGACTGGTTATCCTCAAATATTTGAATTAGCCTGCCTCGAAACCACCACACACGAGCCACGGTGCCTGGATTAGTTGGGGGACAGTTTCGGCAAAAGAGAGCAAGAAACTTGAGAGGATCACAGGTGTTAAGGTGAATTCTGCATTTTTTTCTTCTAAAAATAGGATGCCAGACGGCAGACCAGAATGTGTAGACCGTATGTGGCAGAAACAAAAACAAAGAATTTGACACGCAGACTCGTCAACACGTGCGCGCGCGCGCGTACACAGCATGCAGGCATTAAGTCATTTAGTTGATCTGCTAGCATAAACAATTTGTGTCTGCATGTCTTTCCATCAGAGGCTGCCTCAGGGTAACATCCCGTGCATTTAGTATATCTCTCATTGTATCTCCCTGTGTGTGTGTGTGTGTGTGTGTGTGTGCGCGCGTGCGTGCGTGCGTGCGTGCGTGCGTGTGTGTGTGTGTGTGTGTGTGTGTGTAAGTGCGACAGGCCTATGAGCCGTGGTGACAGTAAGAGCAGAGTCGTGTCGCCAGCCACTCAGCCACAGAGCTCCCTGTCGACGGACCCGACGAAGACCAGCGGGAAAGTGATGCAGAGAAGAAGAAGGTATGCGCTGACGGCACTTTTTCTAGACATTGCTATTGTCCCTCATGAATAAGCCATGACCAGATTCAATAACTGGCTCTGTTAAAAGCAAGGATTTGCAAACGGCAGATGGGGGGGAAAAAATCTCTTTTTTTGTTGTTGTGGCTTGTGTGGTTGTGTACTGGGGTTTTCCCCTCACTTTAATGAGAGTAAAGACAGATGTACACACTGGATTGCACAGGAGGGTAATATCATGCTTTAGACTTCATTCCACAGTGACAGAATGCGTGATGTAAAATAAACAGCAATAATGGGCAATGAAGAAAATGTGGAAAAATCATTTATTATATTTCAGATAACAAGTGGCTGAAAATTATCATTCCCATCGACAAAAAAAAAGGCAGAAAATACCAAAAAGGAACTCAATAACAGATTCAAAGTCACAACAGGTTAGAGCACAGAGGAAAAGGTTGAAATTGGAGCAAAACTCATGAAATAACTTGGCTAATGCGTTGGTCGGATGAAGGTAATATAATGCTGAGTGGGGAAGGTGAACATGTGGGTGGGTGTATGCTGTGTGTGTGCTTGCTCAAACCAGGGAAGAAAGAATAAGGTGGAGAGTAAAAAGAGCTGGTTTGGCATAAGCGGCTGGTGTCTGAGGAAGAACTCAACATTGTATTATAACATTATAACATTTTAACTTTCCCTAAGCATTAAAAGCACGTGGTGATGAGATAGATGTCTTTGTGATTCACCTTAGCCCGGGTTAGACGAGGATCTTTGCTGCTTTCTTGCAGGATCTATAAGAGTGAGACGCGTTGTTGTCATTTACTTGGTAGAGGACTTTGTCTTTACATGTTTTCATCACGCCCACTGACTGCAAAAGTGTTCCCTCAACCGGTGGCAAAAGATGTATGAAGTTAAATTAATAAATCAGATGACGTGATGATGTGATCGATCACATCACTAATAGTGAAGACCAACAAGAACAAATTATTGAGTGGGAGTAAAATTTTGATAAATGGATTAGCAGAAGCTGGATCAGTTGTTGTCGTTTTTTGTTTTTGTTTTTTTAGCATTTTCTGCCTTCATTAGATAGTGATAGTAGAGAGAGACAGGAAAGGAAGGGGAGAGAAGGGGGATGACATGCAGCAAAGGGCCCGGGCCGGATTCAAACCCAGGCCACTGCGGTAAGGACTCAGCCTTATATGGTACGCGCTCAACCATGTTTGTTTTGGTTTTGTTTTTTTTAATAGAAAAAACACATTAAAAATACAACACATTTTTTTTCAATATGGAAATAAAAGCTCTCCAACACATCGAACTGTACAGCATCAAAAATGATATGAGAATTAAAAAATAAAACACAGATAAGAAAGAAAATAGTGAGGCAACCTGTAGACTTTGGCATGGATCCTTCTAGAAAGATTAGCTTCCATTGGAATAACTAGAACCCTCCCTTGACTGGTTTAGATCATATCTCTCTGGCCGCACTCACTTTGTCCAACTTAAAAACTTGAGATCACAGTCCTTTCCTGTTACCACCGGTGTTCCCCAGGGCTCTGTACTAGGACCCCTCCTATTTATTATTTACCTACTACCTCTTGGCCACATTTTCAGGAAATTTGTCATTCAATTTCACTACTGCATGGACGACACCCAGCTCCACCAAGCCTACCTCCACTCTCCCGCCCACTTCCCTTTCTGACTGCTTACGAGAAATTAAATCCTGGTTTTCATACCACCTCCTCAAACTTAATAGTGATAAAACTGAGGTCCTCCTAGTAGGCACTAAATCTACTTGGGCCAAACCTGATAGTTTTTCTCTGACTATTGACAATTCTATACTTCCCCCATCACCTCAGGTTAAGAGTCCGGGTGTCATCCTGGACAGCAGACTAGCTTTTGAAGCTCACATCAACAATGTTACTCGGTCTGCATTCTTCCATCTATAGTATAGCAATATTAATCTTATATTAATATTGCTATTAATATATAATATGATATATAATAACATTATTAATATATGAATAATATTATATTAATGTTATAGCTATATTAATTGTCTTCACCTGTCACTTACACCTAAAAGCACAGCCATACACACTCACACCCTGGTTACATCCCGTATTGACTATTGTAAATCTATCCTCTTTGGTCTTCCCCTCAAGTGTCTTCATAAACTTCAATTGGTCCGAATTCAGCTGCCTGTATCATTACCAGAACTCCTTCCGTAGATCATATCACTCCTGTTCTTCAGCAACTCCATTGGCTCCCTGTTAAATACCGAATTGACTTCAAGATCCTGCACCTCACCTTTAAGGCCCGTAATATCCTAACTCATTCGTATCTTTCTGAACTCCTTCATATCCACACGCCCTCCCGCACTCTCAGATCCTCTTCTGCTCTCCAACTCACTACACCATCGGCCCGCGTGACTACCATGGGGACTACAGCCTTCAGTCATTCTGCCCCCCGCCTATGGAATTCTCCCCCACAAGAAATTCACAACACTGACTTTCTTTCAACCTTCAAACCCCATCTCAAAACGTACCTTTTCAAACTGGCATATTCAGTCTGATCCACACTTCACTGAGTTTTGTGCAGATGATGATTTTATACGTATCTGTTATATTAACTTCTTATTGTCTACCCTGCTTTGTTTTGATTTTATGCTGTCTGATACAGTGCTATCTTTTATGCTGTCTGATACAGTGCTGCCCTGTGATGGCCTGGTGGCCTGCCCAGGGTGTCTCCCCGCCTGCCACCCAATGACTGCTGGGATAGGCTCCAGCAGTCATGGGGCCCTGAGAGCAGGATAAGCAGTTCAGATAATGGATGGACGGATGGATGGATAATACAGTGCTGCTTGTTTTTTTTTTTACTGTGTTCTGTAAGGTGTCATTGAGTGCTCTGAAAGGCGCCCACAAATGAAATGTATTATTATTATTATTATTAGTAGTAGTAGTATTAGTAGTAGTAGTAGTAGTTTTGGCTTCCAGCCTACATGGGGAGCACCTCAGTTGTTTTAATTTTAGTGTATAGTGTAGGTGCAGGCGGGGCCTCCGCTGCTGCGTTTGAGTAGAAGTGATAAACTGGGGGGAATCTAGTATGGCAAACGTGTGATCCCTAGATAAAAACCAAGGATAAATTAAGCGTTTTACAGTTGACGGATGTAAATCCCTCACAGCCCAAACCACATAACCAACATGTCTGCGGTTCGCTGGACATTTCGGTCTGCTGTAACGGTGGAATCAGTGTACGTCACGTCTCAAGCACATGATTATCCGCTGGTCAAACTTTTTTTTTTACCATATTTTGTCGAACCAGAAAGTTTTGCCGATTTTTTTTACTTGGAGTAGCAGCAGCTCTGTGTGGGCTTCGCTGGAGCCGATGCGCTTGTTAAACTGCAAAAGCATGGAACTGCGCACCCGTCAATCCACCTCACGAATGTCCACTCTCTGGCCAACAAGATGGACGAACTGCTGCTCCTCAGCAGAACAAAACATACACTTTTCCAGATCTGCCACCCTGTGCTTCACTGAAATATGGCTTGCTAAGCATATTCTGGACAGTTCACTCCACCTGCTGCACCTACAACTCCTCCAAGCGGACCGTGAAACGGAGCTAACGGGGAAAAGACAGGGGGGTGGAATCAGCTTCTTTATTAACGAAGGTTGGTGTAAAGTTGTCACAGTGTTGAAGAAATCCTGCAGCCCCCAATTAGAGACCATTTTCATTGACTGTAAACCATTTTATTCACTGCAGGAGTTGTCATCGTTTATTCTGGCTGGTGTCTATATTCCACCCCAGGCCTGTGTTAGTCAGGAATTACAACACCTGGCTCACCAGATAATAAATATGGAGCGCAAACATTCAGACTCTCTTCTCATTATCCTTTGGGGATTTTAACAGAGCAAACCTCAGCCAACAACTTCCAAAATACAGACAGCACTTTAAGTGTCCCACCAGGGACAAAAACACACTGGATCATTGCAACTAAATATTAAAGGACACTTATTGATCTGTCCCCTGTGCAGCCTTGGGACTCTCTAATCACTGTTTGGGTCATCTTCTCCCAACCTACAGATAGAAAATAAAATCTGAAAAGCCTGTGGTTAAAAATGTGAGGAGATGGACCAACGAGTCAAAACTGGAGCTTCAGGCCTGCTTTGACTGCACTAATTGGAGTGTTTTTGAGGCTGAATCTACAGACCTGGAAGAACTTATTGACATCTTACATAAACTTTTGTGAGAACATGTGTGTGCCCACCAAAACTTTCTGCACCTTCAATAACAATAAGCCCTGGTTCACCACAAAACTCAGGCAGCTTTGTCAGGCCAAGGAGGAGGATCCTGCACAATCAAGCCAGAAACAAACTGGCCACAGCGGATCATCCATTTCCATCTTTTACTGTCCTCTGCATCTTCCTCTGTCATGCCAGCTACCTGCATGTCCTCCCTCACCACATTCATAAACTTCATCTTTGGCATCCTCTTCCTCTTGTCTAGCAGCTCCATATTCAGCATCCTTCTCCTGATATACCCAGCATCTCTCCTCCAAACATATCCAAATCATCTCAATATTGCCTCTCTTGCTTTGTCTCCAAACCGTCTAATCTGAGCTGTCTCTCTAATATGCTTGTTCCTAATCCTGTTCTTCATCACTCCCAACAAAAATCTTAGCATCTTCAACTCTGCCAACTTCAGCTCCACCTCCTGTCTTTTTGTCAGTGCCACCATCTCCAAACCATACAACATATAGCTGGTCTCACTACCATCTTGTAAACATTCCCTTTCACACTTTCTTGCTGGTACCATTCTGTCGCAAATCACTCCTGATAATCATCTCCACCCACTCCACTCTTTCTGTACTCTCTTCTTCACCCCCCCCCTGTTACTTTGAACAGTTGACCCCAAGTATTTAAACTCATCCACCTTTGTCACCTCTACTCCTTGCATCCTCATCATTACACTGTCGTTCATCTTGTATTCCATCTTGCTCCTACCAACTTTCATTCATTTTTTTCTCCAGGGCATACCTCCACCTCTCCAGACTCCCCTAATCCTACACCCTACTCTTGCTATAGGTCACAATGTCATCTGCGAGCATCATAGTCCGTGGATACTCCTGCCTGATCTAGTCCGTCAACCCATTCATCACCAATGCAAACAAGAAAGGGCTCAGAGCTAATCCTTGATGTAATCCCACCTCCACCTTGCACTCATCCATCATTCCTACTGCACACGTCACCACTGTCACACTGCCCCATACATATATACACCACTCTTAGATACTTCTCTGCCACTCCCGACTTCCGCATACAATACCACATCTCTCTCGGCACCCTGTCATATGCTTTCTCTAAATCCACAAAGACACAGTGTAATTCCTTCGGACATTCTCTATACTTGTCCATCAACATTCTTAAAGCAAACATCATATCTGTACTGTTCTTTCATGGCATGATCCCACACTGCTGCTCACTAATCATCACCTCTCCTCTTAACCTAGCTTCCACTCTTTCCAATAGCTTCATGCTGTGGCTGATCAACTTTATATCTCTGTAGTTATTACAGCTCTGCACATCACCCTTATTCTTGAAAATCGGTACCAGTATACTTCTCCACTCCTCTGGCATCATCTCCCTTTCCAAGATTGTGTCAAACAATCAAGCTAAAAACTTCACTGCCATCCACAGGTATGTCATCTGGACTAACCGCCTTTCCACTCTTCATCCTCTTCATAGCTGCTCTCACTTCCTCCTTGCTAATCCACTGCACTTCCTCATTCACTATCCCCACATCATCCAACCTTCTCTTGCTCTCATTTTCTTCATTCATCAGCCCCTCAAAGTACTCCTTCCACCTCCTCAACGTGCTTTCTTCGCTTATCAGCACATTTCTATCTCTATCCTTCATCACCTTAACCTGCTGCACATCCTTTCCAGCTCGGCCCCTCTGTCTAGCCAAACGGCACAAGTCCTTTTCTCCTTTCTTGGTATCCAACCTCTTGTGCAACTCGCCATATGCTTTTTCCTTGACCTTTGCTACCAACATTCAAAATTCCGACTCACACTTCCACACTCCTACCCTTCCTCCTCTCCTGCTGCCTCTGGACATGCCTTCCCCCTCTCCTTCTCCTTTACCCAATAGCATAGTTTCTGGTGGCCAGCACCTTGCTGGCAACCAGTGGCAGTCGCTGGTAATCCGCGCTTCAAACTATCCGGTATGGAAATCGTATTTATGATCCAAATATTTGATTTGGCAACCGTTTTACGCTGGATGCCCCTCCTGATGCAACCCTCCCATTTATCCGGGCTTGGAACCGAATAAATGGGTTTTAAAATACATGTATTTCTGATTTTTCCCTTTTTCTCCTAATTTTGTGGCCAATCGATCCCCATTTTAATTCCAACACCCACCCTCGTACTGCGTGCGTTCGCCAACTGCATCTCTCCGGCCGGCAATCTCGAAGGAGACGCCTCGCCACTTTCGTGACAAGGCGAATCCAGGCCGAACCCCTACTTTTTCCGACACACAGAAAGGCATTCATGTGACGAACACAAGCCGACTCCACCCCCCTCCCGAAAACAGCGTTGCCAATTATCGCTGCTCCATCGACCGAATAAATGGGGTTGGACATATAATTGTCAAAAATAAATCTAAGCACACTGTATAGACCACATATTCTCAAACTTCTCATAACTTAAGTTTCCTTCCGACAACAGCTGTTTTTGTATCCTTTCATAATTTATGCAACACACTAATCGATCTCGAAGCCTTTAATTCAGAGTGGCTCCATAATTATAATCCTGAGCAAGCTTTCTCCCTTCAGCCATGTACTCGGTTAGGGTTTCTGTGGACGTCCAGGAGCGAGAATCGAACTTAAATCGTAGCACAACCTCACTCGGTCTTGGGTTAAAATGGTTTTGGAGGAGACTCACCTTGATCCAAGATGACGGCGCGCTGGACGCAGCGGCTACCGTGGTTCCCTGTTCAGTGTCATGTTTTCTTTGTTATTTATACGTTAGTTTTGAGTTTATTTACAAGTGTAGGTCATGCACTCTTCTACAACCGTCAGGAACTTTTAAACCTCAGAACGGATTACTCACTTCCCTCCACCATCACGAACAATTTCCCCATCGATATTATCCGCTCACCGGTCTCGCAGTGGGAACGCTGCCCCCGTCGGCAACGTCAACAGAAGAGAAGTAAACGTGGCGGGCTACATGCTAAGCTAAGTAGCGTTCACTTCAAAGTTTCCCTCCCCAGCATCTTCATGGCTGATGTCCGATCGTTAGCTAACAAAATAGACGAGATAAGACTCAGGCTGTCCTCTCGGAAAAGGCTGCAGAACTGCTGTCTGCTGATGTTTACGGAGACTTGGCTCAGCAGCAACATAGGCGACTCGGCAATCGAGCTGGCGGGCCGCACAGCCTTCCGTGCCGACAGGACAGATGACTCCGGCAAGATCCGCGGAGGAGGTTTGAGTATTTATGTCAATAACTCTCGGTGCAACAATATAAAGCTTGTTGAAAGGCATTGCTCTGCTGATCTCGAGCTCCTTATGATTCAGTGCAGGCCTTTTTACCTGCCCAGGGAGCTAACGGCCATTACCATCGCCGCTGTATACATCCCCCCACATGCTAATGCTAAGGAAGCACTTAAGCAGCTACAATGTGCCATCAGCAGACAACAGACCAAACACCCGGACAATGCCTTTATTGTAGGTGGTGACTTTAATCAGGCTAACCTCAGGGCTGTATTGCCCAAATTCCATCAGCATGTCTCCTGCCCCACTAGGGGACAAAACACCCTGGACCATCTCTATACAAACATCAAGGACTCATACAAAGCTACTCCCTACCCTCATCTGGGGCATTCTGACCACCTCTGCCTGTTCCTAGTCCCAGCCTACAAACCCCTAATAAAACGGGTCAAGCCAGCAGTAAAGACAATCACTTTCCGGCCAGAAGGAGCAGTCTCTGAACTCCAGGACTGTTTTGAAAACACAGACTGGAGTATTTTTGCCCATTCAGCTACCCATGGCTCCCATATAGACATTAATGAACAGACATCTGCCATACTAGCCTACATTAACTTTTGCACTGAGTGTCACAACAAAAAAATCAGTCCGCACCTTTCCAAACCAGAAACCCTGGATGACCAGTGAGGTTCGGCAGCTGCTGAAAGTCTGGGATGCAGCGTTCAAGTCAGGTAACTTTGAGGCCTACAGCGCAGCCAGATCCAACCTCAAAAAGGACATCAGAACAGCCAAACATAAATATTCCCTACGAATAGAGGACCACTTTCACAATAACTCTGATCCTCGGCGAATGTGGCAAGGCATTCGGTCTATCACAGACTACAAAAGCTGCAAGAGCGGTCCCACTGCCCATGAAGCCTCCGTGCCAGACGAGCTAAATCATTTCTATGCCCACTTCGACAAGGACAATACTGACCCAGCCACAAAAATCCCCAGCCACCCAGAAAACCAGGTGCTCACTCTATCAGTTGCAGAGGTCAGAGAATCACTGCGCAGAGTGAACACACGGGAGGCTGCCGGACCAGACGGCATACCGGGTTGGGTCTACCGGGAATGTGCCGACCAGCTGGCTGAGGTCTTCACACCTGTATTTAACCTCTCACTGTCCCAATCCAAAGTCCTGGCATGCTTTAAGACCACCTCTATCATTCCTGTCTCCAAGAAACCAACATCCACATGTCTGAATGACTACCGACCCATAGCACTCACTCCCATTGCCATGAAGTGCTTTGAAAGACTGGTTCTGGCTCACATCAAAAACATTACCCCCCACCCACATTCGACCCACATCAGTTCGCCTACCATCCCAAAAGGTCTACTGAGGATGCCATTGCCACTGCCCTGCATGTTGCTCTGACCCACCTTGAACTTAACAACACATACATCCGGATGCTGTTTATAGATTACAGCTCTGCCTTCAACACCATCATCCCCGCCAAACTAACCACCAAACCCCTCTCTTCAGGTGTCAGCTGGTGTAGCAGGTGTCAGCTGATGTAGCAGGTGTCAAGGGCGATCGCTTTGATGTCATGGGCGAGAGGCTGTCACAGTACCCCCCCTCCGAGGGGCGCCACCGGGCGACCTACCAGCCCCGTCAGGGTGCGTCCTGTGGAAGTCCCAGATGAGGTTCGCGTCCAGGACAAGGCGACGAGGGACCCAACACCTCTCCTCCGGACCATATCCCTCCCAGTCCACAAGATACTGCAGGCCGCGACCGCGGCGACGAGAGTCCAGGAGATGGCGAACGGTGTAAGCCGGATGATCGTTGATCATACGAGGAGGTGGGGGCAGGGGGACCGGAGGAACTAGAGGGCTGGTAGAGACAGGTTTGAGGTAGGACACATGGAAGGAAGGGTGAGCCCGGAGAGTGCGGGGCAGCTTCAGATGGACCACAGAGGGGTTAATGACTTTGACAATGGGAAAGGGACCAATATACCTGGGGGACAGTTTTTTAGCGTCCGATCTCAAGGGTAGATCCGTGGTAGAGAGCCATACCTGGTCACCGGGGGAGTAGTCCGGAGCAGGGGTGCGATAACGATCCGCCAAGCGCTGGTAACGGCCGGAGGCCCTGAGAAGTGCAGCACGGGCTCGCCGCCAGGTCCGACGGCACCAACGGACATGGGCCTGGACAGACGGAACCGGAATGTCTACCTTTTGAGAAGGAAAAAGGGGGGGCTGATAGCCGTAAAGGCATTGAAAAGGGGACAACCCAGTAGCAGACGATGGCAAGGTGTTATGGGCATATTCTACCCAGGGAAGTTGTGTGGACCAAGAGGATGGGTTGGCAGACACCAGACAGCGGAGGACAGTCTCCAATGCCTGGTTGGCCCTCTCGGCCTGGCCGTTGGTCTGAGGATGGAACCCCGATGACAAGCTGATGGTGGCACCGATGGCAGAGCAGAAAGCCTTCCAGACAGCAGAAGTGAACTGGGGGCCACGGTCAGACACTATATCACGGGGAAGACCGTGGACCCGGAAAACCTCCCTGACTAGCAGATCCGCAGTCTCTCGGGCCGAAGGCAGTTTAGACAAGGGCAAAAAGTGAGCAAATTTACTGAAGCGATCAACGACAGTCAGTACAACGGTGTTACCGTCGGAGGCGGGCAGACCAGAGACGAAATCCAAGGACAGATGCGACCAGGGACGGTGTGGAACAGGCAGGGGGCACAGTAGGCCGGCACTGGCCCGAGTGGAGGGCTTATTCTGGGCACAAACAGGACAGGCAGAAACAAAAGACCCAGTATCCTCCGTCATGGAAGGCCACCAGAACCGCCTGCGGAGGAAGGCTAGGGTACGGGTTACTCCAGGATGGCAGGTAGGTTTGGAAGAGTGAGCCCACTGCAACACACTAGATCAGGGGTCGGGAACCTTTTTGACTGGGAGAGCCATAAAAGCCAAATATTTCTAAATATATTTCATTGAGAGCCATATAGTATTTTTAACGTATAATAAATTAAATATGTCTTACTTTTAATGCGACTTCTGGTGCTGCATGGTTTTGCTGATGGCCTTGTAGTCTGGTTCATACGTGGTGAGGTTGAGCTTCATGCAGGCGTTGAGACTTCCATCAGTTAAACGTGAGCGTAGGTTGGTCTTAATGTTCCTCATATGCGAGAAAGACTGTTCACATGCATATGTAGAGCCAAACATGGTCAATACGGCAATACTCACACGCTGCATTGTGTGGTATGTCACAGGAAGCTCGTTCCAAGTTTTAAGAATCAGCTGGTCTTCAGGTTGAAGATTTTTAATTTCTGTCCACTTGTGTTCCCTCGCCAGCTCTGCTCGCTGTCGTGCAAGACTTTCCAACTCTCCATTAAGTGACTTGAACTTACTCATCCACATGTCTGATGCCTTCAGGTCAGCAACTTCCAGCTCAAAGTCTCCGATAGAGACCCCGGGGATGCATGTCTGGTCGATTTTGTCCACTGCACACTCATGTGGATGAGTGATGAACTTGAAAAGACCAGTGCGCGCACGAAATTCTCCAAAACGTGCTTTGAATGACTGCAGGAGATTGAACGTAAAGCCAGCTAGCTGCTGGAGATCCAGATGTTGAGTGGAGTCACTTGCTAAGCATGCATCTCTAAATTGTTGCAGTCTTTCAAAGTGCAGAAGACGACCTGTTTCAATGTCCCTGAGAAAGACTTCCAGCTTGCTTTCAAATGCAAACACTGCTTGTTGAAGGGATGAGATTGTATTTCCAATACCTTGCATTTTCACATTGAGCTGGTTCAGATGGCCAGTTATGTCCACGAGATAGTGAAACTGCAGGAGCCAGTCAGTGTTGTCTAGCTCAGGATGCTTGACGCCTTTCATTTCAAGAAAAGTCCGGATTTCACTCAGGCAAGCTGCAAAACGGCTGAGCACCTTCCCCCTTGACAACCAACGCACGTTGCTGTGTAAAAGCAGACCGGGATAATGATTCCCAACTTCTTCTAACAGAGCTTTAAACTGGCGATCATTTAAAGCTCGGGCAACAATAAAGTTGACCACTCGAATGACCAGAGACATCACCTCGCCAAGCTCCTGGCCACACGTCTGAGCGCAAAGCGCCTCCTGGTGCAGGATGCAATGAAAACTTAGGATGGCTCTCTTTTCATGTTCACGGAGAAGCGCTACAAATCCTTTGTTCTTCCCCAACATACAGGGTGCACCATCAGTACAGACAGAAATAAGTTTATCCATCGCTAGTTTTTTTTCTTTAGCAAACTCCATGAAAGACGTGAATAAATCCTCTCCTCTTGTTGTCCCTTTCATTGGCAAAACAGCCAAGCTTTCCTCACGCAGTGTGTCACCTGCAGCATACCTGGCAATGATACTGCACTGAGATAGATGGCTAACGTCTGTTGACTCATCTAATGCGAGAGAAAAGTATGTCCCGGTGTTTATGTCCTTAATTTGTGTTTCCTCGACTTGATTTGCCATCATGATGCTACGATCGTGCACAGTTCTTGCTGACAGGGGCATGTCTTTTATTCGTTTGATTATCTTGTCTTTATTTGGGAAGTCATCAAACAGTTCATTGGCCACATCAAGCATGAATGTTTTGGCATACTCGCCATCTGTGAATGACTTTCCATTCCTTACTATTGCCAAAGCCCCCGCAAAGCTAGCGGAATTCCCGTCACCTTGCTTGGTCCACACACGTAGTTGCTGCTGACTCGTTTGCACTCTCCGCTGTAGCTCCTCGCATGCCCTTTTCCTGCTGTCCCCCGCTGGATATTTCGATGCAAATGAAGCATGGTGCGTATCGAAGTGCCGCTTTATATTTGACCGTTTCATCGATGCAATTTTATCATTGCATATTAGACATACCGCAGATCCTGCTTTCTCCACAAATGCAAATTCCTCTGTCCACGCAGCCTGGAATGCACGGTAATCATCGTCTTTTTTTCTTTTCGCCATCTTTTCCGTTACAAGGGTTGAAGCGGATAAACTAGTTGGCTATCTGATAAAATTGATTTCTTCACCTTTACAATGACCCGGACATGCTCGCGAGCCATTGGTTCCCGACCCGACCCACGGGTGACCCGTGACCCGTGAAATTTATCTTCAAAACTAATTTCTGTTTACTTTAAAATGACACAGTATTATTAAGAAATATCACAAGTATTTTAAAATCAGTTCCAAACTGATTTTTTTGAAAAAAAAATAATTTTCAACTCAAAATTGTCTGGGAGCCATATGCCGTCACCGGAAGAGCCATATAAGGCTCGCGAGCCATAGGTTCCCGACCGCTGCACTAGATCTAACAGCGTCTGGAACAAATAAGCGCCCGGGGGGACCCTTACCTGGGTCAGGCTGAGTCTGTTGTGCTGCCATGACCTCCCTTTCAAAGTTCCAGGTGACAGCCGCAGCCGCAACCACACAGGTAGAGGGAATGATGGTGTCAGGTTGGAGCTTGGGCTCAGACTCCTCCCCATGCACACGAGACAGAGCATCGGGCTTGGCATTCCTGGAGCCAGGTCTGTACGTCAAAGAAAAATTAAAACGACCAAAAAAGAGTGCCCACCTGGCTTGGCGCGCGGTGAGTCGCTTTGCTGACTGGATGTATTCCAGGTTCTTATGGTCAGTCCACACAATGAAAGGAAGCTCAGACCCCTCCAGAAAATGTCGTCATTCCTCCAGTGCCAATTTCACCGCCAGGAGCTCACGATTCCCCACATCATAGTTCCTTTCAGCTGGGGAGAGACGGCGAGACAGGAAGGCACAGGGGTGTGTCTTGCCATCCTCACTGGAGCACTGAGAAAGGACCGCCCCCACCCCAATCTCAGAGGCGTCCACTTCTACTTCTGTGGTGAAGCGGTCCTTTAGGGCTTGGAAAGCTGCCTCTGCTACAGGGGTCCACAGGAACGGTCTGGAGGTGGAGGTAAGAGCGGTTAGTGGGGCCGCAACGTGGCTGTAGTTGCGGATGAACCGTCTGTAGAAGTTGGCAAACCCGAGGAACCTCTGAAGCTGCTTACGGCTGGTCGGGCTTGGCCACTCAAGAACCGCTCTGACCTTGGCGGGGTCCATTCTCACCTGCCCATCGGCCACGATGTAGCCCAGGAAGGTTACTGAAGGGGCATGGAATTCGCACTTCTCTCGCAGTTCTCCAGAAGCCGTTGAAGGACTTGGCGGACATGCATGACATGCTCTGACAGGTCTCTGGAAAAAATCAGGATATCATCCAGGTAAACAAAAACGAAATGATCCAACATGTCACGTAGGACGTCATTGACCAGACTCTGGAAGACAGCTGGGGCATTAGTGAGACCAAACGGCATCACCAGATATTCAAATTGCCCCAGGGGGGTGTTGAAGGCAGTCTTCCATTCATCTCCGTCTCGAATCCGGACCAGGTGGTAAGCATTGCGGAGGTCTAGTTTAGTGAACCCTGTGGCTCCCTGGAGAGAATCAAAAGCGGAAGTCATGAGGGGCAGAGGGTACTTATTCTTGACTGTGATGTTATTGAGGCCTCTATAGTCAATACACAGCCGGAGGGTCTTGTCCTTCTTGGCCACAAAAAAGAACCCCGCACCAAGGGGTGATGATGACGGGCGAATAAGACCAGCAGCCAAGGAGTCCTCGATGTACCTCTGCATGGACTCCCGCTCAGGCTTGGAGAGGCTATATAGGCGGCTGCTGGGGAGGGGAGCGCCCGGCAGCAGGTCAATAGCGCAATCATAGGGGCGATGAGGAGGCAGGGAGAGAGCTTGCTGCTTGTTGAACACGGCTTGGAGGTCATGGTACTCTGGAGGCACCAGTGACAGGTCAGAGGTCTCAGAGCATGACACCTGACAGGGGACAGACTGAGGCAGAGCAGACTGGAGGCATATGGCATGACAGACGGGACTCCAACTTGAAATTCTGGCCGATGACCAATCAATATGGGGACTATGCTTAACCAGCCAGGGATGACCAAGTATAATGGGAACAAAGGGAGAATTCATAACGAAAAAAACTTAGCTCCTCTTGATGGTTTCCCGACAACAGGAGGTGCACAGGCTCGGTCTTAGAGGTTATCCGGGCCAGGAGACGTCCATCCAGGGCATTAGCTTCAAGAGGCTGGTCCAGACTCACAATGGCAAGACCTAGCTGCTTCACAACACTTGCATCCAAAAAGCTTTCATCAGCTCCAGAGTCAATTAAAGCCAAAAGTTTAGTGGACTGACCTTTAAAACTGATGGTAGCTTGCAACTGGGTACGTGGACGAGGAGACAGAGGGCAGACAGTTGGGCTCACGAGGATCCTCCCCCTCCCTCGTGAGCCTGCTAGTTTGACGGAAAGGTGAGGGCAGGAGGCGAGAAAGTGACCAGGCTGACCACAATACAAGCAGCTGTTCTCGGTGATGCGGCGTTGACGCTCCTCCGGGTTGAGCCGGAAGCGGCCGAGTTGCATCGGCTCCGAAGCTGGGGAAGAGTCACGCCTCGGGCTTTCTCGGAGGACGGCAACCTCAGTCGAGCGAGCTCGCCCCCCAGAGTTTGGAGGTGTGGCCCGCGGTAAGTTGTTGTGACCAGGAAAGCGGCGCGTCCTCTCTCGCCTCCGCTCCCGGAGATGGTTGTCCACACGAATGGCCAGAGTAACCAATTCTTCCAACCCTCCAGGCTCGGGGTAGGAAACCAATTCGTCCTTTATGGATTCGCTTAGCCCGTTGGAAAAGCCGGCCTGGAGGGACTCGTTGTTCCATCCGCTCTCCGCTGATAGCGTACGGAACTCAACTGAGTAGTCAGCGACGCTGCGGGAACCCTGGCGGAGAGAGATCAGTCTTTTTGACGCATCCTTTCCCCCACGGGATGATCAAAAACCTGGCGAAAAGCAGTGGTGAACTCAGCGTAGGATGAAGAAGTGGAGGCCTGCATCTCCCACACCGCTGTGGCCCAATCCAGGGCGCTTCCCCGGAGAAGACCCATGATGTAAGCGACTTTGGCTCCATCCGTGGAATATGACTGGGGCTGCTGGTTAAACACAATCTCACACTGCATCAAAAAAGGGCGACAAAGTCCAAAATCTCCATCATACTTATCGGGCGGGGCAACCCATGGTTCCTTAGCCGAAGTTGATGGCGCTGGGGGTGGCGGAGCTGGAGGGGCGGATCCCGGGCTAGCGGAGGCACTAAGTTGGGTCTGGATTCCGGAGATCTTTGAGCTGAGCCCACGGAGGGCGTCAGCCATCCCCTGTAGCACCTGGCTGTGCTGGCCGAGGACCGATTCCTGGTTGGCTACAGCCTGGCAGACCGTGGCCAGGTCTGTGGTGGAATGGTCTGCTGGGTCCATAGTGGCTGGAACGTACTGTCACGTATCGGGAAGGAACCCAAAAGCAGACGGGACAACCAGGTAAGGGAAGAATCCAGTCTTTATTGAAGTGACCGATCTCGGGGGTAGAGCAAGAGGTGGCTCTGTGGCAGGTAGGCAGGCAGGCAGAAGTCCATGAATGGCGACGTTCCAGCGAAGACTGGTCCATAGTGGAGGCCTTTTAAGGGTGAGGGCGATTGCCGGATGAAGGGGGGGTCAGCTGGTGTAGCAGGTGTCAGCTGGCGTAGCAGGTGTCAGCTGGTGTAGCAGGTGTCAAGGGCGATCGCTTTGATGTCATGGGCGAGAGGCTGTGACAAAGTCCCTAAAATATCCATCTTCTTTTCCTCCTCGTGTTTTTGTTTTTGTTTGTTTTTGTTGTTGTTGTTGTTGTTGTTTTTGTCGAAAGACACCGAAGTTGACTACCTAGGGTTTCCACCAGCGGTTTACCCTACCCTCACTCTCAGCCCAAAACATCCGACTTCATCCACCGTGTATCTCGTCAACAACTCATGTGGTATCTTAGGGGATATGACTGAGTCAGGTGGCCTTTTTATGAAGTTCAGTTTCTCTTGCAACAAGGGGTAACACAGACAGACGGGCCGGATGCATCCACTTTGGACGCATTCATCCACCCGTGGTTTGCAGAAACCTATACTAATGCATTTTTTTGTTCCTGGGGACTGGTTTTGTTTTTTTGTTGTTTTTGTTTTTTGACTGGAACACTACACCACTGATATCTATCGAACAGCCCTGCACACGCAAAACGGAAGTAAAGGGGTACCTCGAGCGTCATAGTTCAATGCGTCAAGCCACCGACCAAGCTGCCGTATGTGATGAGTTGGGAATGAGAAGGTGTTGCTCACGGCGCCCTCCTTACATTATGGCTCCCCTTGTGCCATAGAGCAGCTGTCGGCCAATGCGTTATTGATGCTTTCCATAAACAGTTCGTCATAAAAGAACAGTGACACTCAGCAAGGTCAGCAAGAAGAGACAAATAAAAAGAGTGGTCCCTGTAAAGTCAAAGCAAGACGAGAGCGTGTTTTTTCCCTTTAAAGCCACAACTAAAGATGGTTTTAGTACAAAGGTGGTTTTCTCGGGGCCAGTATACCAGCAATATGGGGCACACGCAGTAAAACAGCCATATAAAGACTAATCTTAAAACAATTGTGGGGGGGGGGTATTGTACAAGAAAGTTGTTGTGGGGGATATTGTACATGCATGTTGTGTAGTGATTATGTTTATGCATGCTTTCACCAGATTAACATTCCCTTACAGCTGGGTTGTGAGAAGTATTGACAGGCATGAGATTTTACATGTGATAGCCACTTAGCACTGAAAGCCTTTTCTCTACAGGTGCTGCTCTGCATGTGTGTGTATATGTGGGCGCGTGCGCGTGCGCGTGTCTGCGTGCACTGTATGATTTTATGCAAATATGTGTTTATCTGCTTTCCTGTCACCACACACTGTAAAAATGTGGGACTTTTGTGAATGCATAACATAAACGTGTCTATATGCTATACTGTGAATGTGTGTATTGTTCTTTGTATTCATGAATATCATCAAGGAAGATTAACAGGTTACGTGAGTGACGTATTAGTGCTATTAGAGTCTGCTTTTGTCAAAAACATCTGCAGCGCAGGAGGTGCACTTCTCAACACTGTCCACTAGGAGGCCCATTTATTAACGCCAAGGTTACTGCCGCTACATTGCACAGTTGAAGTTTACTGTCTGTATTAAGAGCATGGGTTGTCCCAAACTTTCCTGCTAGCATATCTTCCTTGTTCTAGGATTCAGAAGCGAGAAAAGTTTAATTAACAGTAGCCGGGCCAAATCTGAAGCCTAAACCCGACTGAAAGCAATGCATGTAAGATAAGATGTACTTTTATTAATCCCCGTGGGGAAATACGTCCTCTGCATTTAACCCTTCCTATTGTATAGGAGCAGTGGGCAGCTGCAGCGCCCGGGGACCAACTCCAGGTCTTCTTTCCACTGCCTTGCTTAGGGACACAGACAGGGAGTATTAACCCTAACATGCATGTCTTTTTGATGGTGGGAGGAAACCCACAGAGACACGGGGAGAACATGCAAACTCCACACAGAAAGGACCTGGGACGGCCTGGGGTTCGAACCCAGGACCTTCCTGCTGTGAGGCAACAGTGCTGCCCACTGGTCCACCGTGCTGCCCACTGTGTCACTTGTTTGCCTTGCTTTTATCCTTTTGCGTAATTGTTTAAAATCATATATAACACTCAGCTTTCTGGAACGTAAGAAATGGCCTTTTTTTGTCTTTCATCCCTCCAGTAAAAGTGGACATAGTTCAAGGATATCCAAAGAGCATGCTTGCACAAATTCCAAAGAAATAAGTCAAGCTGGTATGATGAGACATTTGCTTTGCGTTAAGCTACCTGTCCATGTTTAAATTGTCACTGAACAAAACCATGTATTGAACAAGACGCTTCACAGCTGTTTTCTGTGTTGAGCAAGACGGATACGACAATCAGGTTGTGTGTGTGTTTTTTTTTCCTTTGTGGAAGAGGAAGCAGTCGATAGAGCGGTGTCAGAAATGCCCAAGGATGTGCCACCAGTTCCATCTACGATGAAGACGCATCCGGCAGTAAAGCCCTGGGCCATGGAGAGCTGGCCTACAGGGATGTCAGCTGCATGTTCTCTGATGACGTCTTCCCCTGTCTTTTGTCCTGTGTATGTGAATGGTGTGATGTGATGTGAGTCTCCCCCATGTGCATGTGTATTCTGTCCTCCTCCCAGGTCTCCATGGTGATGGTGGTCAACCACCTGGACACTGCTTGGCACCCCCCCCCCCATCACATGTTTTTATATATCTTATCTACTGCTACTTTCGACTGCTGCCGTTAGGGGTCGCCACAGCAGCTCATGCGTTTCCATTTCCTCCTGTATTCTGCATCTTCCTCTGTCACACCATTTTTATATATACACATTATTATTATTATTTATATATACACATTTTTTGATATATTTTATAAATCCATAAAATTGTGTTATCATGTTTCAGTGTAACACGTTCTCCCCCTCCAGTGTCTAACTAATGTGTTGTTCGGTGTCTCCTCCCTCCCCCGTGTATGTGAATGGTGTGATGCGAGTCTCCTCTGTTAGCATGTGTCCGTCCGCCTGTCAGGTCTCCATGGTGATGCTGGTCGCGTGGCTCAGGTCCTGGACTGTTCCGGTGGCGTCTGGACACTGTTTGGCATCCTCCTCATCATATCCTTCATATATTTTATAATTCCATTATAATTTTGTTATCCTCTCTCAGTGTTGTATTGCGTAAATTGTGTAAACACAACATCCATTGCACGTTGTCCTTCTTGGGAGAGAGATCCCTCCTCTGTTGCTCTCCCTGAGGTTTCTTCCCATTTTTTCCTCCCTATTAAAGGTTTTTTTTTTTTTAGAGAGTTGTTCCTTATCTGATGAGAGGGTCTAATGACAGGATGTTGTGTTGCTGTAAAGCCCCCTGAGGTAAATGTGTATATTTGTGATAATGGGCTATACAAATAAAATTGGGTTGACTTGAGCAAGACAACATCAGAGCTGGGAGTGCTTTAACGCCAAGTATTTCACATTCAATCGACAGAAGGCTCCCACGACCACCAAATGAATAAATAAATAAAAAATAAAAATCAGTGGTAAAGTCCCAAGGTTGTTGGCAAATGGTGTGTGCTGAACTGAGACGGTCAGCTGTACCCTGGCATCATCACAGACACAAACAACACAGACGTCAAGGTTTGTTGAGTGAAAAGGATTGGAGCCAACAGGTTTTGCTGGCCAGCCCACGAAGACCTCCTCTGGTACCTGTTTCAAGACTTCCTGTGTGCCATCCTACTAGCGAGGCAAGTCACAGCTCGCTACATGGACACTGACCAAGAGGCCTGGAGCAAACTAGAGTGTTTCTCAGGGGAGACAAGGCACGTTTCTGTGCATTAATTTATTGCAGCTCTATATGAAGTTGTGTTTTAGATGCAGAGAAGAGGATGTTCAAGTTAATATGAGGTACTGGAGTACAATGTAGAGATGTGAGGACCTGCTTAATAGGCTCTACTTTTTGTATCTGTAGTCTCCCTTGCCTTTTGTCGAGGAAGATGGAGAACCCATACCGTGCAGAGGAAGGAGCCAGACACACATGCTACAGGGGGAGGAGCGACACTGACACCCCCCCACTCCTCTCCACACCACCCACCCCAACACACACACACACACACACACACACACACACACAAAGGGGGAGGAGCGATTCTGACAATCTCTCTCTCTCCACCACCCACCCACCCCACACACACACACACATACACACACACACGCTCATGCAAAAGCATGCAGACACAATTGTTACTGCTTTTCTGTTGAGATGTATACTAATCTTTGCCAGATATGACCTGTTTTATATTTACCTTTATTAATCTTTCTGTTTATTATATTCAACAGAAGGAAGTTCTGTGACATCCACTCGCACACACACAAGCATTCATTCATGTTACTCAGTGCTCATTGCCGTGACCCAATTTTCATTGCTGTTACTTAATTGTTCTTTATAAAAAGATATAAACCACTCAGTTTTCAGTTATGTTTGGTCCATCATTTAAACTCGGCCAATGAGGATGCACAAGCCAGTGCATTCTTAGTGCCGGTCCCAAGTCCGGATAAATTGGGAGGGTTGCGTCAGGAAGCACATCCGGCGTAAAACCTTTGCCAAATCAAATATGCGGAACACAAATCAGATTTCCATACCTGATCGGTAGAGGCCCGGGTTACCAACCACCACCACCGCTGCTGTTAACCAGCAGGGTGCTGGTGGAAACTATGCTACTGTTGGGCAAAGGAGAAGGAGAGGGGGAAGGCATGTCCAGAGGCAGTGGGAGAGGAGGGAGGGTAGGCGTGTGGAGGTGAGAATTGGAACTTTGAATGTTGGCACTATGTCTGGTAAAGGGAGAGAGCTGGCTGATATGTTGGAGAGAAAGAAGGTAGATATACTGTGGGTGCAAGAGACCAGGTGGGAGGGGAGTAAAGCCAGCAGCATCGGATGGGGGTTCAAACTCTTCTACCATGGGGCAAATGGGAGGAGAAATGGGGTAGGGGTAATCATGAAGGAAGACTATGTCAAGAGTGTGTTGGAGGTGAAGAGAGTGTTGGACAGAGTGATGAGTATGAAGCTGGAAACTGAAGGTGTGATGATGAATGTTATCAGCACATATACCCCGAGAGTTGGGTGTGAGATGGAAGAGAAAGAAGAATTCTGGAGTGAGTTTGATGAAGTGGTGGAGATGGTACCCAAGGAGGAGAGAATGGTGATTGGAGCGGACTTCAATATGCATGTTAGTGAAGGGAACAGAGGTGATGAGGAGGTGATGGGTAGGTATGGTGTCAAGGAGAGGAATGTGGAAGGACAGATGGTGGTGAATTTTGTGTAAAGGATGGAAATGGCTGTGGTGAATACATATTTCAAGGAGAGGGAGGAAGATAGGGTGACTTATAAGAATGGAAGGAAGTGGACACAGGTGGGCTATATCTTATGCAGGAGGTGCTGTCTGAAAGGGATTGGAGACTGCAAGAGGGTGACAGGGGAGAACGTAGCTAGGCAGCACCGGATGGTGGTCTGTAGGATGACTTTTGAGATCAAGAAGAGGAAGAGAGTGAAGGCAGTGCCAATGATCTAATGGTGGAAGTTGAAGAAGGAAGATTGTTGTGTGAGTGCAGGCAGGGTAGAGTGGGTGGAGAAGAGTGTCAGGAGTGATTTGCAACAGAAGGGTACCAGCAAGAGTTAAAGGGAGGTTTACCAGATGGTTGTGAGACCAGCTATGTTATATGGTTTGGAGACGGTGGCACTGACGAAAAGACAGGAGGTGGAGCTGGAGGTGGCAGAGTTGAAGATGCTAAGATTTTCACGGGGAGTAACGAAGAAGGACAGGATTAGGAACAAGTACTATATTAGAGGGACCGCTCAGGTTGGACGGTTTGGAGACAAAGCAAGAGAGGCAAGATTGAGAGGGCTTGGACATGTGTGGAGGAGAGATGTGGGGTATATTGGGAGAAGGATGCTGAATATGGAGCTGCCAGGGAAGAGGAAAAGAGGAAGGCCAAAGAGGAGGTTTATGGATGTGGTGAGGGAAGACATGCAGGTGGCTGGTGTGACAGAGGAAGATGCAGAAGACAGGAAGAGATGGAAACGGATGATCCGCTGTGGCGACCCCTAACGGGAGCAGCCGAAAGTAGCTGTAGTAGTAGTAGCTGTAGTAGTAGTAGCTGTAGTAGTAGTAGTAGCTGTAGTAGTAGTAGTAGCAGCTGTAGTAGTAGTAGTAGTAATAGTAGTGCAGTAGTTGTAGTAGTAGGAGTAGGAGTAGGAGTAGTGGTAGTAGTAGTAGTAGTAGTAGTAGTAACTGTAGTAGTAGTAGTAGGAGGAGGAGTAGGAGTAGTAGCAGTAGCAGTAGTAGTAGCAGTAGGAGTAGGAGTAGGAGTAGTAGTAGCAGTAGCAGTAGCAGTAGTAGTAGTAGTAGTAGTAGTAGTAGTAGTAGTAGGTGGTGGTCCATCATTTAAACAGTTGTTTGATGAGTCACATCATAGAATTTTGATAAAATTGAGGTTTGGGTCTCCCTTACAAATAGAAAATGGTTTTGTGTTAAAAAAAAACAAAAAAGCACATTCACCTGGATATGTTGTGACTTCTTAGCTACAGAGATATTTTTTGAACATGTAACCAATTATTCTTTAAAATTCCCACTTTATCGAGGGAAAAACAAAGAAACTAATTGGGATGACTTTTAATTGATATCTAAACAATATAAGAGTTTTTGGTAACAGAACTGAGAAAAATTAATCCATCTTCCATTTGGAAACCTTGTAAAAAAATAAATTAAATGGCCTAAGGTTGACCATTACACATTTTGTATGATTAAACATGTGTGTTACTGATTCAGTGCTAAAAAAAGATAAAGAATGAAGTTTAATTTTAAAAAGTTACAACATGCAAATGACTCCGATTCAGTGGAATGACCATATAATCAGAATAGTATATGTAGGCGTCAAGGTGGCATGGCGGTCTATTCCGTTGCCTACCAGTTGAGGGATCGCCAGTTCGAATCCCCGTGGTACCTCCGGCTTGGTTGGGCGTCCCTACAGACACAATTGGCCGTGTCTGCAGGTGGGAAGCCGGATGTTGGAATGTGTCCTGGTCGCTGCACTAGCGCCTCCTTTGGTTGGTCGGGGGGCTAGCGTGATCCTCCCCACGTGCTACGTCCCCCTGGCGAAACAACTTACTGTCAGGTGAAAAGAAGCAGCTGGCGACTCCACATGTATCAGAGGAGGAGGCATGCGGTAGTCTGCAGCCCTCCCCGGATCGGCAGAGGGGGTGGAACAGCGACCGGGACGGGTCAGAAAAGTGGAGTAATTGGCCAAGTACATCCATCCATTATCCAAACCGCTTATCCTGCTCTCAGGGTCGCTGGAGCCTATCTCAGCAGTCATTGGGCGGCAGGTGGGGAGACACCCTGGACAGGCCGCCAGTCCATCACAGGGCCGACCGACACACACCTAGGGACAATTTAGTATGGCCGATTCACCTGACCTACATGTCTTTGGACTGTGGGAGGAACCGGAGCACCCGGAGGAAACCCACGCAGAGAACATGCAATCTCCACACAAAAGACGACCCAGGACGACCCCCAAGGTTGGACTACCCCGGGGCTCGAACCCAGGACCTTCTTGCTGTTAGGCGGCCGCGCTAACCACTGTGCTGCCGTGCCGCCCTGGCCAAGTACAATTGGGGAGAAAAAGGGGGGGGGAAATAGTATGTGTAACCAATCAGTTCAACGAGTGATTCTGAATCGATTCCATAAAACATAAGCTGATGACTTGCTGTATGAATTCTGACAAACTACTACTACTACTACTTTCGGCTGCTCCCGTTAGGGGTCGCCACAGCGGATCATCCCTTTCCATTTCTTCCTGTCTTCTGCGTCTTCCTCTGTCACACCAGCCACCTGCATGTCTTCCCTCACTACATCCATAAACCTCCTCTTTGGCCTTCCTCTTCTCCTCTTCCCTGGCAGCTCCATATTCAGCATCCTTCTCCCAATATACTCAGCATCTCTCCTCCACACATGTCCAAGCCGTGTATGAATTCTGACAAAAAAAGGTTAAATAAATGATGACGACATAAAAGCAACACACCACGTGAACATGGCATGTACAAGCTCACACATGGTACACACCTAGTAGAGAATACAGCTGAACTCCCAAAATGGCCGCTTGCAGTGATGAATCACATCAATTACCCAGCTACAGTGCTTGCGTGTGGAACATGCGGAGACCAGTGAATAAAACAGAAAGAGGCTGATAAGAGGAAGTGGAGAAATTAATAACTAAGGGATAGAGAAGCCAAAGAGCAAAGCAGCCCCACTGAGTGGATCAGGCAGAGGGAACGTGTGGGAGGGCTGTTGGGGGGCATAAGCGACAGGTGTTGTAGGGTAATGTTATGCAGCCAACAGCTCCCCCTGGGGGCACTGATTGATGTATACTTGCCCTGTGTAACATGCCTCAGTTGCGTTATGGGCACAGCCGGTGCATACATGTTAGCGACACAGCCCGACTCTGTCTGTTATTTATATGCACCTACACTTGCAACATGGTGTCAGAAGCTGTATTGGAACCCAACTTGAGTCTTACGTTGCCTGTTGCTTGAACAGTGTGCGTTTATTTTTTTTTACTAAGCGTAGCTAGAAGTTTCAGTTAGCCTGCTAGCATTAGCATCGAGCCAAGACGATGGCTTCCAATATTCCGCCGCCGGAGCCCATGAAGATGACTGGGGATCTTCACAGCAACTGGGCTAGCTTTCGATCAGAGTTTGAGGATTATTTGCTTGCGACCGGGATTGACAAGGCAGAGAAGCCGGTGCAGGCAGCGACGCTCCGGAGGCTAATGGGGAAGGAATGCCTCCATGTTTACGTGCACAACCTGGGACTCACAGCGGAAGAGCAGAAAGACGCCGGAGCGATACTCGACAAACTGGGGGAATACTTCACACCTACCAAAAACGTCATCTTTGAGAGGTATGTTTTTGGCAACCTTAAACAAGAGGAAGGAGAACCTGTGGATGCTTTTGTAACCAGGTTAAAATTAATGTTTTTATTTTATTTTGTTTGAGTATGAAATATCACCAAATCCTGTCTGTGTGCTGTTATTTGTGTTTACTACATTTTATTTTATGTCATTATTTACTTTTATGTATGTTTTCCAACGACCGTCATATACGTGTACTGTCGCTTTAAGAGAGAGGTCTTGTGGGTACACGGAAGAGGGAACGCGGGAGAGGCCATTTTTGTTTTGTGGGAGGAGTCTCAAGCAGCAATCGAGCCGAGCCACACGTGTTTCTTACCGTGGGACAGTTTTGCTGGTTGAGGAGAACGTAACCTTGAGTATCCCTGTAAGAAGATACTGCAAGCTGTGGGATAAAATACTTGTTTATCCTTTCTTACATCGGAGTCCCGTGGACGGTTTCTACTTCTAACGCACACGAGTGGAGTCCTCCCGCTGGAGGACTGGACGGTTGTCGAAGGGTTTGAAACCAAAATAAATGGCAAGGTGGGCCAAATAGAGTCCTGTGTGTCCCCGCTCCTTCCTTGATCATGATGATGATGAGAGACTGAGGGCCCCCCACAACACCTGGGGCCCCACCCAACTAGAACACAACGCAGAGCTAATGATGAGAGTGACGGGCATGCAGCAGGCTGACCAGCACAGAACAGCATAGGACTGCCCCCGTTACACTTTTCTCACAAGACTGAGAGAAAAGGCTGCCACATGTGAATATGGAGCTATAAGAGACGAGCTTATAAGGGGCAGGCTTGTTCTTGGAACAACTGATGAGGGCGCCAGACGACGCATGCTAAGAGAAAAGGAGCTTAAGTTGGAGGGAGCTATTGACATTTGCCGTGCAGCGGAGGTGTTGGACAATAAGTTAATATCCATGTCACTTAGCAGCTCTGTGACTGCGGAGAGCATCAATGTAGCACATGGACAGCGACCAGGACGGAGACCTACCAGCAGGCCATCCGAGCCCACCAACACATCTGCACAGCCGCAGAGAGGCACAGGTGAATGCAAGTACTGTGGCACACCGCACAGACGGGGGCGAGACCTGTGCCCCGCATTTGGAAAGTCATGTCGCTTGTGTGGCACTGCTAATCACTTTGCCAAAGTATGCATGAAAAGAGGCCAGCAAGCACGTCAGTTGAACGCTGTGGATGACCCGCCGCTAGGGGACCCGGAGGACAACGACCGCGATGAGAGGGATGTGTACACGGCTGAGAGCGTGGGGGTTGTGAACACTCAAAGGAAAAAGTGGTTTGTAAACCTGCCACTGCACAGAGGGGTCCAGAGGTGCCAGCTTGACTCTGGAGCCACTTGCAACGTGATGAGCTTGAAAGACAAGATGAGACTGGCGCCTAGAGTACCTCTTCAGAAAAGTCTCACCAGGCTGAGACTCTACAACAGTGAGTGGATGAGCTCAATGGGCGTGTACAGCACACAGTGTGTCATCAGGGGCAAGATGCACAGACTGGACTTTGAGGTTGTGCGCACCAGCCAGAAGCCCTTGCTTTCAGGGGAGACATGCGAGAGACTTGGCTTGATACGCTTCACCATTCCCGAAGAGCTGAATAAAGTGGAGCACTGCAAGACAGGTGAGCTAACCAAAGGCTGTCTCGTTAACACTTACAATGACGTGTTCACCAGCCCAGTCGAGTCACTGCCGGGTGATGTTCACTTCGAGTTGGATAGCACTGTGGCCCCTGTCCAGTGCGCACCAAAAAATGTCCCGGTGGCCCTCAAGGCAGCTGTTAAGGCGCAGCTGGACCAATATGAAAAGGATGGACACTTAACCACAGTCACTCAGCCCACAGACTGGATTAGCAATCTGGTCATAGTGAAGAAGCCAGACAAATTGAGGCTTTGCATCGACCCCAAGCCACTTAACCGAGCCCTGAAAAGGTCCCATTACCTCATGCCCACTTTAGATGACGTGCTGTACAAGCTGCCTAAGGCACGTATCTTCACCCTGGTGGATGCGCGCGACGCATTCTTGCAGTGTCGCCTTGATGAGGAGAACAGCCTGATGACAACGTTCTGGACGCCGTGGGGTAGAAAGCGATGGCTGAAGCTCCCTTTTGGCGTGTCAGTCGCACCAGAGCTGTACCAGAGGAAACAACATGAGCTGCTGGCTGGTTTGAAAGGAATTGAGCCCATAGCCGATGACATCCTCATAGTCGGCTGTGGGGACACGGAGGAGGAGGCCGTTCGCGACCACGACGCAAACCTCATTGCTCTGATGGACAGATGCAGGGAAGTGAAGCTGAGGCTGAGCATAAAAAAGCTACAGTTTCGTGTGAGGGAGGTCCGCTTCCACGGCCACATACTGTCGGCGGAGGGCCTCAAAGCTGATCCCGAGAAGGTCAGGGCAGTCCTGGACATGCCAAACCCCACGGATGCAAAAGGCGTTCAGCGGTGTTTCGGCTTTGTTAACTATTTATCGAGGTTCATGCCCCGCTTGTCAGAGGTGTGTGAACCGCTGAGAAGGTTGCTGGACAAAGGTATGCTGTGGCACTGGTTGCCCAAACATGATGCTGCTATGAAAGAAATCAAAACGCTGGTCACGGCGGTGCCAGTACTACGTTACTATGATGTCAGCAAGCCAGTCACCATACAGAGCGACTCCAGTCAGACCGGTTTGGGCTGCTGCCTGCTTCAGGGGGGACAGCCGGTCGCGTTCGCCTCCTGCGCGCTGAACCAGACGGAGCAAAACTATGCACAGATTGAGAAGGAGTGCCTGAGCATCGTATTCGCTTGTCAACGCTTCCACTACTACCTATATGGGAGGGGTGATGTGACTGCAGAGACCGACCACCGCCCGCTGGTGTCAATCTTCACACTTCAGAACTACTGCCTCACGGTGATGTACAAGTCAGGCCCTGAAATGTACATCAGTGACACGCTCAGCAGAGCCACCACCCCGCCACAGAGAACGGACACTCAGTACAGACGTGAAATGGTCTGCAGCATGCAACAGGTGCAGTACGACACGGCAGCCATTCAGCAGGCAGACTATCTAAACGTCACCAGCCAACGCCTCGTACAGATTCGAAAACACACGAGGAGGATGTGTGTCTTCAAACACTCAAGTCGGTCGTGCTGGAGGGATGGCCAGAACACAAAGAGGAGAGCCCCATAGCCATCAGAGAATACTGGGCCATCAGAGATGAAATAAGCGCACAGGACGGTGTGCTTTTTAGGAGCCAGCGTGTCATCATTCCGAAAGCTATGCGTCCTGAGATGCTGAAACGGATCCACTACAACCACGTGGGGGGTGAGGCTTGTTATAGACAGGCCCGGGATACTCTCTACTGGCCAAATATGCAGGGGGAAATCAAAGACTATGTGCAGTAGTGGTCAGTGTGTAACGAGTATGCACACGAGCAACAAAAAGAGACTATGATGTCACACCCGCTCCCCACACGTCCCTGGCAGCTGGTGAGCATGGACTTGTTCAGCTACGCAAGGCAGGACTTCCTGCTCATGGTGGATCACTATTCAGACTTCTGGGAGATTGATCTACTCCCAGACCTGTCGGCAGAAACGACCATCCAAAGGTGCAAGGCGCAGTTTGCACGGTACGGTATCCCTGACCGGGTGATCTCCGACCAGCAGAGGTTGCCCCTCCACAGCCGTCAGCCCACACAGAACAGCCATCGGAGCAGCCTGTGGGCGCGTGTGCAGCTGAAGGGGGCCATGTGAGCGGGGGCAGCATGGAGGAAGTCGTCAGCAGCCCTGTAATGTCTCCAAGGTCGTCAGCCCCGAGGTCGCCGCCATCTCCCCCACAGGCTGTGACCACACCATGCCGTGAGTTACAGGGCCGGGCCTTCTCCCGGAGCGGGAGGCAGATTAAGCCTCCAGAAAGACTTGACCTCTAGGTCATACACTGTACTGAGATTGACACACACATGCTCACACGCACACACACACACACTGGACTGTGGACATTAAAAAAAAAAAACGAAACAAAAACTGTGATGTTCACTTCTAATGTTCTTATTCAGTGGTCTTGTGGATGTTCTGATGCTACCATTTTGTCGTTATTGTTCTGCAGAGGTTTTGGTTGATATTGACTTGCTGTTCCTTCTTGATGCACCATTTCCATTGCACTATTTAATATTGGGATATGAGCACTAATGTTCTAATGGCTAATACTATCCATTATATTATTTGGTATTGTATTCTACGAAAGGAAGGGAGATGTAGGGTAATGTTATGTAGCCAACAGCTCCCCCTGGGGGCACTGATTGATGTATACTTGCCTTGTGTAACATGCCTCAGTTGCGTTATGGGCACAGCCGGTGAATACATGTTACTAAGCTACACAGCCCGACTCTGTCTGTTATTTATATGCACCTACACTTGCAACAACAGGCGAGAGGACAACATCTAACTGTTCATACACATTGAGAGATGGAGAAACAAGGAAAGGGGCATGAAAAAGAGGTAGCAACCAAAGGAGGCGAAGTCATGAGGTCATGTGGTAACCAAGTCTTTGGCCTTTGGCAACCAAGGGGTGTTGTCTTCTTCTTCCATATTCTCTCTGTCTCTTGAAGCATGTCCTGGAACCAATCCACAAACGCTGCTGTGCTATAGTTGGCCATTTACAATTCTCTTAAAGCATGAAGCACCCTGGAAGTGATGACTGACGAGTCATTTGAATCTCCTCATGTGAGGCTTTGTTGACACACTGACAACTGGTGGCAGACCAGATGAGTCAGCAGTACTCTATATTGATGTATCAACAATGTTTTCATTTCATTTTCTGTCTTTGTATATTCATCATCTCAGTCATACAGGTAGAAGGATGTCAGAACAAAAGTAAGAAAAAAAGACCCGTATCTTGACTTGGTGTAGATTTGACAGACATAATCATAACACAACTGTTTGACATAAGCTCATCGCTTTCCTAATGCTTGTGTAGCGAATTCAGGGGGCAGCCGGGAACCGCCGCAGCTGGGACGTGAACCCAGGTCTCCCGCACCACGCCTGTAGACGCACACGCGTCCGATGGCCTCACCATTGTCTGTGAATGGTCTCATTCATCCAGGTCATGGTTATCCAAAGGAGTTGAATCAAGTGCAACTGGACTGGTATATATCCGTGAAGACGTTTCGCCTCTCATCCAAGAGGCTTCCTCAGTTCATGCCTTTCTGACTAGACCAAGCTAGTCTGACTGGCTGGTGATGAGACTCAGTATTTATCCTCTAGGAGTCGTTGTCAGAGCTATCGATATGCGTGGCTCTGGTGATCAGATGTTTACCAACGCCCGTCGCTAACAGAACCATAGATATGAGGGGCTCTTTTGTGTACCGATGTTATGGCCGCGCCCGTCGTTATCGGAGCTATTGATATGAGTGGCTCTCCTGTGCTCCATGTCCAGCCGCGCCCGTCGTCATCGGAGGTATTGATTTGCATTTGTTTAGCAGCGACGGTGGTTGGGGGTGTTAATTTCGACTTCATTGTTCAGTGGTCATGAGAGTCGTTGGAGCCGTTAGTGACCGAGCCGTTAGTGTAGGTTTCCTGTAAACCCCAATGTGGAGCCACACAGACCAATATCTACTTTTCAACTCACACCACCCGCTGGAACACAAACTGAGCATCATCAGAACTTTGCAACACAGAGCTGACAATGTGCCCAGCAGCACTCAGGCCCAACGAGAAGAACACAAACACCTGAGGGGAGCTTTAAAAACCTGCGGCTACCCCAGTTGGACCTTTGTGAAAACTGCAACATGTTCCAAAAAGACCAACCAGGTGAGCGAGGAGGAGAAAAGGAACAGAAGGAATAACATATTCATCCCGTATTCAACAAACACCGCATCCCGGTATACTTCAAACCCAACAACACACTCCGACAAAGACTGCTTCATCCCAAAGACCGTGTACCACACACCCAGAAAAGCAATCTGGTGTATGCTGTACAATGCAATGAGGATTGCACTGACCTATACATAGGAGAAACCAAACAAGCACTACACAAACGGATGGCCCAACACAGAAGGCCAAACTCCTCAGGACAAGACTCTGCAGTCTATCTAAACCTAAAGGAGAAGACGCACTCCTTCGAGGACAGCAACGTACACATTTTGGACAGAGAAGATAGATGGTTTGAAAGAGGGGTGAAGGAAGCCATCTATGCAAAACTGGAAAAACCATCCCTCAACAGAGGAGGAGGTCTGCGACACCACCTATCTCCCACTTACAATGCCGTCCTTTCATCTCTACCCAGGAGACTCAAGAAGCCTAGCCTCCAAGAACAACAGTCGGTCACTAACGGCTCCAACGGTTTCATGACCACTGAATAATGAAGTCGAAATTAACACCCCCAACCACCGTCGCTGCTAAACAAATGCAAATCAATACCTCCGATGACGACGGGCGCGGCCATAACATCGGTACACAAAAGAGCCACACATATCTATGGCTCGGTTAGCGACGAGCGTTGGTAAACATCTGATCACAAAGAGCCACGCATATCTATAGCTCTGACAACGACTCCTAGAGGATAAATTCTGAGTCTCATCACCAGCCAGTCAGACTAGCTTGGTCTAGTCAGAAAGGCACGAACTGAGGAAGCCTCTTGGATGAGAGGCGAAACGTCTTCACGGATATATACCAGTCCAGTTGCACTTGATTCAACTCCTTTGGATGGCCTCACCATTCCACGTCTGACACCAATGTAACGAATTCAAGGGCAGCTGAGAAGCGAACCCGGGTTGCCCGCATCACGGGCGACTGCGCTAACCAGTCAGCTAAAGGGTCCGATCCGTTAGTCAAGGTCAAGCGAGTCTAGTCATCCGTGGTTGTTACACTTGAATGAACCTCCAGGTAAGTTTTCACAGGAGGTCTGAGGTGACTGGAAGTGGACTTCTTAGAGTTATTGTTGGTCATAATAAAGAAACCGATGTGAATCACCCTATTTCTAGTTCCGAATTCTGTTCTCTCCATTGATCGGCTCTGGCCTTCTTTCTTGGTCATCTTGTCTATCCCCCAACTCTTCTTCTGTGCCATGATATCAGTCTTCAGCCTCCAGGGTGTTCTGCGTTTGCTCTAGCTCACCTTTCCTTATCTCCTCCATAAATCTCTCTTCTGATCCACCCTCCTTTTGCATTTTCAATCTCCTGGCCCCAAAGCAGATGTTATTGGCTCCATGGCTCAAGGCTGTTCAATTTCCACCAGAGATGGATGAACTTGGATCTTACTGGACACCTGACAGTATTCTGTACAAGACAATGACCAAACGCAACCTCTGACCTCATTCGAGGAGCTTTCTTTCCTTTAAAGCTTGATTTTTATTTTTATTTTTTTCATCCTAATGGTTGATTTTAATGTATTTCGACCCAATTTTTTCTGGACCTTTTTGTTTCCTATGACGCTTATGCAGATGTCAGTGATGTACATATCAGTACAAGGGAGAAGATTCAGAAGGGAGGGGAGGTTGTTCTTTTTTTTTAAAAAAAATGCACAAATGTGACTGGTGCATGGCTCTGCCAGTTGCGTCACAGTGATCATTTCAAGTAAATATATCTTTATAAGAAAACTAAGACATGTTAATTTCACAATCTTAAAACTATTTTCAGCAACAATATCTACATGAAACAAACTCTTCAGGTTGCGTTGACTGAGATGTGAAGGCATCAGCTTTTGATGTTGCTGGTATTTAAAAGACAAAAACAAAAATACTTCCAGATTCAAACTGATACGGTTCATCTATCCAGCTCATCCTGTTTGAGTTGAATCAATGCATTTGGGCGTCATGTTTGTGAGGTGTGTTATATTAGGGCTGATGATCGAAAATCAATTCAGGATGAAAATCAAACTGACAGATCATTGGACCTAGATTCACACTCCTGACGAATCGATAAGCACATTTTTTTTCTCATTATATGACTTCACTGCATACATTTAGATGAAAGAATGCAGTCAAATAAAAAGGACATTTAGTAGGTGAAACCATCCAGGCAAAAGGTCAAGAAAACACTGAAGCGCCTCCTGGTAACAACGCCACACTGCCACCTAGAGGTTCACACCTGAAGATGCCTCCCAAAATGTCTGAGGGAGCAAGAAATACGAAAAGAAACAGATTCGAGCTTAACGATTGCTTGAGATGAATGGAAAACAGGGACAAAAACACAGCACATTAGAAGAAGACATTATACATTTATTACTGAACCAGCCTTTGAAATCCAAAAGATGGGGCAAGGAATTAAAAAAAAAAGGTCATTGCACTACTTAAAGCATTACTAGTAATAACTCTCATAAAAAATGTACAAATGTTTGTTAAAAATTTCACCATTACTATCATCATCATCATCATCATCATCATCATAATACCAGGTCTTCAAATTATTTTGGTTACAGATATAATACATAATGAAACTACTATAACACCATATTCAATGATAGTTTCATATATTTGAAGAAAAAAACTTGACCCAACAATTTTTAAGAAAAAAAAAAAGAAAAAGAAAAAAAGAAAAAGAGAAAAGAGCTGATGAACATCAATCATACCATTTGCGCCATTATTCTGAAAAGACAAATTATGGAACTGAGGTAACTGCTAGCGTACCAAGCAGGAGAAAACCATCTAACAAAACAATCCTATGACACAACATAGACACACAGAGAGGTCATTATGGTAATGATAATGACCTTTAACCCCAAAGAAAACGGAACGTGATAAGGAAACTGCAGTTTTTTCCATGATGGTTCTGCGTTACATTATACATCGACAACACTAGAGGGTTTTAAGCTTCTGGGTGACATTCTCCTTTGGCACTGATATACTGTCAGTTTCCATCTACCCCCTCCAAATTAAAAAAAAGAAGTTTATAATGAATCACTGCCTTTAGTGTGGATATAGTTATCACCTGGGAAAAAAATGTTCTTTGTAAAAGGCATCTCACATTAAGACACTGCAGGCGCACGGCTGAAAAGGTTCCATACTTGGACTGCTGCAGTCTGGTCAGTCCTCTAGTGGAAAGGCCTGTGTCAGGTTGCCATAAACATTACACAGAATACCATTGTGATACATAGTGATAAATAACATTAGAAAGCCTGTACATAATGTGAATGTTGCACACAAGTTGCAGCAGACTGACACAGGCCTCACAGAGGCTGAGCATTCATCAAGATGGAGAGAAGGTGGCTTTGCCTGGAGAAGATGGAGGGATTGACAGACTGGGAGATCTGTGGATATCTGGCACGGAGAATGTGGCCTATGGACATAATACCCCCCCATCCCCACCCCACCCCAGCCTTAGGATACAGTGACAGCTCCAAGAAACTGACCCAGGCATCTCCACCCAAAACGTGACTGGCAGAACTGATGTAGCAACTTTATCAACTTTTACTCCGCAGAGGAAAATAAAGTAAATGAACAATGCAGCATTCAACCATGGCCACGGAGCTCTTCTCTGAGGCCGACACTGTTGGACGACAGTCTTGAAATGATGAATTTGCTGTGAGGCAGGTCTACAATGCATGTGTGTTATTTGCCTGAAGTGTCCATTCCACTGTCCGACCACGAATGTGATGCCGGTATGAGGACACAGTTTTCTCTGGATCAGAACAAAGATGGCTGCTCAGACCGTCACCCTCAGTCCCCCCATGTGTTCAGTGCCTGTATGTGGTTGAGAAAACCTCGTATTCAGATCTGGTGGCACTTGTAGGTGTGAAAAAGCCACTAGGTTACATGCCATACAGACACAGAAACATCTTCCCAGCAGACATATTTCCATGAGAAGGTTGGTGAATTGGACATGAATTGACTTTATGGAGGGTTTTTTTCTTTCATAATGATCTCCAGAACGATTTCCACCTTGTCACTTCTTTCACATTCAATTGTATTCATGTGAAACCCTTTGACAGGGAGCATAGTGGACATATCTGGATGGAGATGTTATGTTCCTGAACTGCAGGTTACTCTGTGAAGTTCCACAGACTGTAGCCGTGTCTCAGAAGCCTGTAGCGGTACTGCTTACCATTACAGAGAAGACGAAGAAGACTACAGAGAAGACGACGACTTGGGAAAGACAAGCCACTCTTCAGAAGAACGTGTTCCTACTGACCTGACAAACATGCGCTTTGCTATCTTTTCATTTGTCCCTTATCTTCCACCAATACGTATACTGATGTGGTCTGGAAAATGTAACCAAAGGGAAGGGAATGGATTTCAAACATGTCTCCACAGCACTGCTCTCCCAACAGGTCTGAACCAACCAGACGTAGAGTGGAAAATATGGAATTAGGTGAAGTCAGTGTTTTGTACCATATGGACTGTATAAATAACACAGGACACAGACACACACGCACACAAACAACACATACGCACACACACACACACACACACACACACACACACACACACACACACAGTAATCTTTGCTCTGATAAAGAATGCTCTCGTGTGAGGAATGCTATCATAAAAAAAAAAATTAAAAGTAAACGACCTGTAAAATTCTTGATGAGCGAGTAAAACCGTATGATAATCGCTTCTCTCAATACCAAGAAGTGAATGCTTGATTATGATCAGATTAAGAACAATGAAGTAGCCACAATCTTTGGACTCATGACTCTCTTAGGTTTGTTAGTAATAACTGTACAGAATCTTTAAACTCAAATCTTTGTTTGTCACAGACTAAACCAATCACATCAATGTGGAAGGGCTGTGGAAGAGTTAAAAAAAAGAAGAAAATATTTTTCTTCTTTAATATCAATGTTTTTTTTAAATGTTATGTATATAAAATTAAAAAATATTCATATTCTATATATATATATATATATATATAGAATATGATTTTTTTAAAATTTATATATATATATATATATATATATATTAGTGCTGTCAAAATTAATGCGGTAATGTTTGTGATTAATTTTAAATATTTAACGCATTAAAGAAAATTAACGCAGCTGCATTTTGTTTACTTCCTGTGGCGGGTTGTGCGCTCTTCCTCCTGCTTGTCAGTGCATGGAGACCTGTCTTTTCCCCTACAGTTCCTTGCTAGACTGTATTTGTCCCTAGCCCTCATCCCCTCATAGAGAATATTAGATATTCTACTATGCTGGGTCACTGGGGAGCATATGGGGTTCTGTGATGCGCCATTATGAACACGTAGTGAACATTGTGAATTCACGACACTTTAAATTCAATCGGCATTTTAACATACAGGCCTGGGTTTTGTTATTATGTCTGTTAGAGCATATAAGAAATATACTTTTCTAGCTGACAGTCAATTTTGATGACCTTCATGGTTTTATTGTTAATCTGTAGTTCATGGGAGAGTCTGTGTTCAAAGTTGAAAAGATTCTATGAAACAATAGTATATGAATTTAAATATACTGTCTTTGTGTGGATTCTACCTTAATTCTGCGATTTTACCTTTCAATATCCATTATTACAAGCTTCAGTCTTAAAAGGAAAAAAAAGCACTTAATTGAGATTAATCATAGTAAATTTTGCGATTAATTTTTTTTTAATTGATCGACAGCTCTAATATATATATATGGATACCTGTTCATATATTGTAGGTGTGTGTGTGTGTGTGTGTGTGTGTGTGTGTGTGTGTTTCAAAGGCCATTAATAGTAGCAACTAACTGAGTACAAGGCAGAGAGCAGAGGGAGCACATTAGCCCAAGTTAGGAAGCCTGGGATGTCAATGACTGGGACGGCAATAAAGTGGGCACAAGTACACAGAACGTTTTCCCTGCTCTACATGTTGATCCCAAATCACTATTTATTGGTCAATGTCCTGGAGAAAGAGGGGCGGGGTTCTATAAAGGATTAAGATGTGCTGGTCCCAGATCTGTGGCATAATGTGTGAGCCAAGCCATATGTTAACATATGAGGAAGTTCAGAGTGGTTGATAAATCCATTAAAAAATCTGTGACTGGGTGGCTAACTGTTGAGGAGGGTCAAAGGTCATTCAGAATCTCGCTGAACCTCAGAGGCATCAGCTCGACAGATGGGACAGGTTCGGTTAGCCTGCAGAGAGGAGGAGAGAATTAAAAATGTCAAAATTGACTTCAACAACATACAAAAGAGCGCAACAAAAATGCACGGCGTATTGGCTCCATGTTTGCTGCAGTTACCAAAGAGTTGTTACCCTATTCACACGAGACAAAATCGTTCGTGGAAAACAGTACTGATCTTCATTTGAAGGACCAGCACTCACCTTGAGCCACTTGTCTACACACTTGGCATGGAACTCATGGTTGCAGGGCAGAACTCGTAGGAGCTGGCGAGACTCAAAGTCACACATACACACAACGCACCTGCAAAACGATGCAAGGTTACCACTATGTAATGCTTAACAATGGATCGGCTACAATCAATTAATTATAAATATTCTATATGCTTTGCAATCATCATGAGCCGTATTTCAGTGCGGCTGTGTGCATTTGATGGACTGACGACCTGTCCAGGGTGACTCCCCCGCCTGCCGCCCAATGACTGCTGGGATAGGCTCCAGCATCCTCCGACCCGAATTCGGATAAGCAGCTTGGATAATGGATGGATGGGATGTGTGCATGTACTTTTATATACAGCTCATGTTCTCTGGCCATTACTTACAGTGTTTGTTCAGACTGGTGGTTGTTGGGGTTGAACCTGTACGATGGCAGCTGTTCTATGTCTGCTTTGGTCAGACCACGGGGCTTGGCCTCTCCTAGGCGCTCTGCCAGGTTTAACAGTGCCTGGAAAGGCGGAATAAAGTCAGAGATCAAGGTCTGCAGTACAACTGGTGTGAAAATTGTTGTGTATGCATCTATGCACAAGTTTCCAGTCTGGTTGAGGTGGTAATACATGAGGCGGTAAGACATGTGAGTAAGTTAGTTGGATCAATGGATTGTTAAGGTACATGCAGACACAGAGAGGGAAGATTCAATGGCTTTATCTGTTCACAGCATGCAAGTGAAATCCCAATGCACAGAATCTGATCATCTCTATTATAGGGTTTGGCACCGGTCTGTCCTACCTCGTAGTTCTCTACCTCTCCATCATCCACATCTAGCTCCAGACTGATAGTGGGGCCTATGGTGGGGGTCACTGGAAGCATAGACCTGAGAGGGGGACAAATGTACAGCCAAGGTAGGACAAGGTCAATGGCATCATATCAGGTCAGAACTGTGAATGGTGGACATGACTTTTCTGTTTTATTTTATCCAGCTGTAGTTTTTGGTCAGTTCTTTTCCACCCTTCATGTGTTTCCACACTGTTTACATACAGGAAATGGTAAGCACTTACAGGAAGTAAGGCAGGAAGCTTGGGTGGTAGGGCGATGGGGGAACAGCCTGTTGCGAGCGGTACCGTCGGCCTGTGATTCGACGAGGCATGAAGTGGGGGTAGGGCTTTGAAAGGCAGGAGAGAGAACACTATTATTTAATCCAAACACAAGTTAGAAAATTTAATGTCATGATTATGTCACAAAAAAGGTTTCTAAAGTCCTGCCGAGTGAACGGCTGCACATGAGAGTATGTGTAAGCTTTTATGCGCAATTGCGAGAGAGTGGGGTGTGTTTCGGTTTCTTTCTCTTTTTTTTTAACTACTCACCATTGTAAACATCTCCTGCGACAAGGGGTCGTGGTGCGAGAGAAACTGGAGCGGGGTGGAGTGTGGCAAGGTGGAGGGAGGCTGGTGGTGATGGTGATGATGGTGGGGGTAGCTGAACCCCCCACTCACTGACAGCTGCTCCCCAAGCAGCTCAACCTCGTTCTCAATCCTCTGTAACGGCTGAAAACAGACTCACTATGTTATGGATCATGACAACTAGATTACAGTTAACAACGGTGGTGCCAAACATGGCCCTACATATTAGACTTGTACTGTCAGATGGGCAAGTTTGTAACCCACATGGCAATACAATAATGGAGAGCGAATTTAGACAACTAAATCAAAACTAAAGTCATAGTACATTTTTCTGTCTCGCTACATTTTTCAAACCCGTATGTTGCAAGAATTTCACATATTGATTCCCTGTGTGTATTTTACACAGTGGGTTGTAGTGCTGATCTCAGTGCGTGTGAGAGTGGAGAAGGGTTTTCATCATGTGATACCATCTTTATCATGATATATTAAATACATTTATGAAATTTTGTTGACGTGTTATCGCTCACACCCCCGCTGAGTGTTTAAGCAGGTAAAACAAAAACTAAGAAGTCTTGAAGATTCTCACTAAAATAAAGGTTTCGTAAAATTGCTATCTTCAGCTGAACGAGGTGAAATAACGATTATTCAGCCAATCAGCCACTGAGGAAAGCTGTTGCACGGGGTGTACAGGTAGTGTAGTGGCCTATTCCATAGCCTACCAACACGGGAATCGCCAGTTCGAATCCCCGTGTTACCGCCGGCTTGGTCGGCCGTCCCTACAGACACAACTGGCTGTGTCTGCCGGTGGGAAGCCAGATGTGGGTATGTGTCCCGGTCGATGCACTAGCGCCTCCTCCGGTCAGTTGGGGCACCTGTTTGGGGGGAAGGGGGAGCTGCGGGGAACAGCGTGATCCTCCTGTGCGCTATGTCCCCCTGGCAAAACGCCTCACTGTCAGGTGGAAAGAAGCGGCTGGTGAATCCACATGTATCGGAGGAGGCATGCGGTAGTCTGCAGCCCTCCTCAGATCGGCAGAGGAGGTGGAGCAGCGTCCGAGACGGCTCGGAACAGTGGGGTAAATTGACCAAGTACAATTGAGGAGAAAAACGGGGGGGGGGGGGGGAACAAATAAAAAAAGATAAATGAAAGCTGTTGCACTGGAATAATATGGAGAAATACAAACATGTGTCTGTGGCAACACTCCTATCAAAAACCCCAAGCGTTGCACAGGTAGTGACTCATTTTCCGTCACCTAGCAGCGGTTGGTCCACCAGAGAGGGGAAGGTGGAACAAACGCTCTTGTGTTCTGGTATTGTGACAGACAAACTAGTTAGTGGTTCTGAAATGACCTCTGTTAAGTGTATGTCAAAATAAAAAATGCTGCTGGAATCTTCAAGATCGCCACTTTAAATTATTTGTGTCCATATCAACTCTTTGGTCTCTGGCTAAGAGATGTTTTTTTTAACGAGAGGTCCTCTATGACTTTATTATAACAAATAATAAATAAGCACCCTTAACTACATTTGAGGCTTATATGAACAAATATGCAGAGTAGAGAATATTAGCCTGTGATAAAGTATATCACAGTTTTGTTAACACTTACCCTTCACAAATAGTGGTTTATCTGAAATTAGTACAGTTAGATTGACATAATATAAATGGCTGCCAACTCACCGATCGAGGCTGCTGTGTCTGGAAGGGCAGGAACTGTCCTGGTGGAGGGAGGTGTGGAGTGTGGTGAGGGAGATGGGGTGGAGGGGGAAGTAGGAACTGAGGGTCACCGGACAGCAGGGAGGGAAAAGCATAGGGCATTGGCAAATGCTGCATTGAGCATGCCTGCAGCATCTGGGAGTGAAAAGTGAGGAAGAGCAAAGAAGAAAAGATGAGGGAGAGGGAGAGAATTTCAATTTCTCAGTTAGGCGACTCACGAGCATGTGCCACTTGCCACCACAGGGAGGCGGGCAAGATCAGAAAGCCTCATTGTCCCATTTCAAGAGGTGGAATGCTCTCATGTTTTACAGGCCGACACTCCTTTCTCCCCTGTCTCCTTTTAAGGCATTGTTGTACAGAGATCCAGTTTGTACCATACAGACAGAATGCACAGAAAACCTTTCTCATTATACAAGGAGGCACTTTCATGACTGTACTTGTGTGATTTACTTACAGGGTGGTAGTGCTGCCCGGTGCTGAAGACCATACTGCAGGCTGGAACCTGTTGTTGGGAAGAACAGGTTGGGGCAAGGTGTTGACCGCTACACAAAGGAGCAGCCAGACCATGAGGTGGGACAGGGGTGACTGTGTAGGACACTGGTACACTGCCCTGCTGCAACTAAAGAAAAACAGACCAGAGTTAAAAAAAAAACAAGTATCTGACACTCACTCACTTCACATGGTATAAAAATCGTATACTAAAACTATCTTTTTCAAATGTGTTTATGCTCCCAGATTACTGAAAGGGAATGAGGGCACACAGTCACGCACCTGTTCATGCAAGTCCATGACCATGGCTCCTTGCTGCTGTTGCGCTGTATGATGCTGCTGCTGCTGAGGATGATGCTGATGGTGGTGATGGTGAGCCGCCGGATGCAGGAGCCGCGGAGACAGGGTGGGGGGGTGGAAGGCCCGGGGCTCCTCTGACGGCGTGCTCCCTATCCCAGCAGACGGGGGCTGTCCGTAGGGGCTTGGTGTGTGTGAGGCGTATGTCTGATGCGTGGAGAGGTGAGGGTTGTGGTGGTAGTTCTCATCTTGGAGCTCCGACGGGGACAGGCGGGGCCCTGGGCTCTGGGCGGATGGGTGGTGATGGACGTGTGGGTGACGAGCAGGTCGAGAGAGGCGACCACGCTGACGCCTTACTGGTGGGCTGGTAGGTAAGTAAGAAGGGGGGACGTGAGAGGGGTATTTTGAGAGCCAAAAAAAAAAAAAAACGAGGCAATATTGGTAAACCTAACTTCATTTTGAGCATATCTGCCTCCTCTGTCTTACCTGCGCCTGTGCCGGGCCGGAGTGAGGCACCTCTCTTGGTGGTAGTGTGTGTGGGGGTGCAGTGGCCTCCGACTGGGGGGTCCTAGCTCCCAAGGCCGGATAGGGGGAGAAGGGGTGGAGGGAGGGGGAGCTGAAGAGGAGAGCTGCTCCAGCATAGACTGACTTGACAGCCTCTGGCGCTTTGGACTAGGGCTGTCCTCGCTCTGTGAAGAGAGAGTGAAGTAGAAAAAAAAAGGAGAGGGGTGGGGTTGCAGTAGTTAGTGGTTAGAGATAGCAGCCATGCTTGTATAAAATAAATCAATTTTACTATTCTTTACTCTCCCTCTGCCCTATAATCTACACTGCTGTGCAATCACACACTACTCTACTTTGTGACTCATGGCATTTCCTGTGTGCATATGTGTGTGTGTGTGTGTGTGTGTGTTACACCACCAGCACTCTATGGCCTGGAGGGTTCAAAGTAACTTCCTCTTAAGAGTGAAGAAATTCAAACATTAGGCAAGGGCTCACAGGCCTCACCAGAGGAAAGGCATGAAAAAAAAGACCAATACTTTTTCATAGCGGCGTAGCAACAGAGGGCCAATACACACACACATGCTGACTGTGACATAGCTGAACACATACTCATCTGTCAGACCCGTCTCAGAGGAGTTACAACACATCCTCTCCTTTACTATACCATCCACTCACTTGTGAGTCACTTGTCTTACTGGCATGGGCTGACTAGATGCTCAGCACTGTGAGAGCCATGAGTAAACACACACTCACAGATTTCCGTCACCTTTTAGTCACTCCTCCTTACTCAGAACTTAGCTGTGTCCGGAGGAACATGCAGGTTCCTATGGGAACATTGACACAATGTTTCCCCACACTTAAATCCTACGCGCAAGCAATCCCCCCCCCCCCGTCTTACTTCCTCTCTCTCCACCAATCTCCCTCTCTAGCTCACTCCCATCGTGGGGGAGGCACGTTTTAAAAGAGTGATAAAAATGACTCAGCGGCTGTGACTTTAAACACACACACACACACACACACACACACACACACACACACACACACACACACACACACACACACACACACACACACACACACAGCTCAGCAGCCTTGAGACCAGCATGATAGCTAACAGGAAACAGCTGGAAAGCAGGCTGCAGACACACACACACACACACACACACACACACACACACACACACACACACACACACACGCACACAAAACCCACACAAACACACACTTGCTCATGGAAACACCCGTAGATATTGCACACAGTCACATTCACACATGGGCAGCTGCCACTGTTTGAGTTCTACAGCCTGTAAAGAGCAATATCTTCTGAAACAGTTGCTGCTGGTGTGCAAAAAGCTGAATGAAATGTTTTATGACTGTTAGGTCCTTTATGGCTCTCCAAAACCTCACTAAAACACACACACACACACACACACACACACACACAAACCTGTCTGAAACCATACACTCCGGTTGTGGGTTGGCACTGGACTTGACCTGAGCCCGGGCAGCTTATGAGAAAGCCTAATGATAACAATGACCTCACTTAGTCTGGTGGGGACCAAGCTACATGATAGGAGAGGACTTTGGAGAGGAGGATCAAAAGAGAAGAGACAGCTCAGAGGAGAAAGGGAGTGAGAGAGAGAACAAGACAAAGCGATAGATGAAAGGAAGAGAGGAGGAGATGGAGAGAGGGCGGGAGGATGTGGTGGAGCCTCGGGGCCCACCAGAACCCAGCTGACAAAAAAGATTTGAATCGTGGGATCAGTGCTGAAGGGTTACACTCCATGACGCTGGCTGGTTTTGTGTGTGTGTGTGTGTGTGTGTGTGTGTGTGTGTGTGTGTGTGTGTGTGTGTGTGTGTGTGTGTGTGTGTGTGTGTGTGTGTGTGTCTGGACGCCCTGTGTGAAGCACCATGACTGAGCATTTCACTCCAAGAGGACCAGTGGCTCCTCTACCTCCCCGTAGGCCTCATGATGCCATAAACCCTCTAACCCTGTTATGCCTCCCCATATTCATCTCTGGGAAACAGTCATTCCTTGCCAGTTCTTTTCTTCATTTTCTAAGCCCCATCTGCTATGTTTCCAAAAAGTACAAGCCTTGCTTCTGTCATTGACAACATGAACAGTAGTCAGATTGAATTATAAATGACTCAAAAGGTTTTTTTTTATTTTTATTTTTTTGGTTTTGTTTTTTGACATGTATAATGAGGGTTCAGACAAGGAGGCAGAGCAAACCATTTTTCTGCATTGGGTTGGGAGAGAAGGGCTGAATAACATAAGGTAGAAAAGTTGCCATCTTTCTGTACCTTTTATTTGGTCCAAAAAAAAAAACTAAAAACGTTTGGAATAACATTCCAAATGCATTAACCAAACCCATGCATCCAAAATGATTAGTATGAGAGAAGTTTGGCCCTGACCTCTCGCAACGCTAGCAGTGAGGGCTTTCATTAGGCCTCACGCACACGTCATGTGCACAGGGAGGAAAAAACCTTCTGCATTCTACATTTACACCTGAATGAATTCAAAGTGTATTGATTCCGAACAAATTATACCCAATAAATGCAAAATCCAGCAATACATTGAAGTTTGAACAGGGTGGAAATCTTGCACCAAAATTTAACCTTTTCTTTCCTCTCTCTCCTTCCCTCCACTATGATTTTAAGGTTGTTTTCAGCTATAATATTACAAGACAGAAGTATCTACTGCTTTTGGGATATACTCTTGATATCCCACAGACTATGATCATCATTACGCTAATATTGTTTGGTAATAATTTTTCCGATTCCTGTGTTGGAAGACGGCAGCGCGAACTTGCGTTTATGGCGGCCTTGCCCAGCGCCGTCCATGTGGTGTCTTTGTCCATGTCTGCGTCTAGGTTTGTTTTGTCTTCGTGTGACGGCTGGGAGGGCTGGCGCTGGATCAGCTGGGACAGCTTGGTCTGCTGCATCCTGTGGGCCAAGGGACCACGGCCCTGACTGGAGCTGTGCCTGAGAAGGTAACACCAGGGGCGGTCTGACGGGACACGAAAATGGGGCAGGCTAAGCTAACTGCCAGCCCATGCAGATCGGCAGTTCCAATAACACCGAGGGCGGTCTGGCAGCAGCCTCGCCTAGCGTTGACTGTGTTTTGGTGTTGTCGTGTGGAGTTCAGGGAGGTGTGTTGAAGGTGTCTGGCTGGGAGAGCTGGTGTTAGATCGGCTGGGGGAGCTTGGTCTACTGCGTCCAATGGGCCCAGGGATCACGGCCCTGCCTGGAGCTGCACACGAGGAGAAAACACCGAGGGTGGTCTGACAGGAAGTGGAAGTGGGACAGGCTAAGCGAACTGTTAGCCCATGCATACCGGCAGTTCCGACAGTCATCCTGGCTGGCATTCGTTCTCTGGACAGTGGAATTTTTAGACTGCGTTGCACTGAGTGGACTGTGTTGTTAACTGTTTCTTTTTTTGTTGTCTTTTTTATTGCTTTGTTTTCTCTGTTTCTGTATGTTTTCGGAGGTGCTGTTTTTGGGAATTTTGGATGTGTGTTTTTGTCTTATGTGCCGCACTGCTGTGGGCCGGGGGAAACAGAATTTTGTTTCTTTTGTGTACGCAAGTACATGAAAGAAATTACAATAAATTGTTCCTGATAATCAGTCTCCTCCCACTCTTGATCAATGCAGGCACAACTTCAGCCATCCTAAACCATGAGCAAGCCTAGATGCAAAAGTTACATGCACATGCTTTCCAGCTGCCAATGAAACTAAGTGAAGAAAAAGGATATATGAAGATTACTGGTCGATGCTACTTCATTTCCCTGATCTACCAGACAGAAGCTCACGGGGTAGGCAGTCAAGTTGTCCCTATTATTGAAGGCAAGAGCAGAAGTAAACATTGATTTTGGGAGTGCTGGAAAAGGCTTTAATGAGTTATGTACGAAACCAGCAGTTCCAAGTAGTGACATTACCTCTGGAACAGGTAATGTCACTAATGTTACTTTTGAAAAAAATAACGAATTCAATAGTTGCAAGGAAATAAGAGTTCATTTCTGAAAGGCTTTTGTGCAATTTGGTTGGAAAACAAAGACCTTACCGGAATCTAATTCATCAACAGCTCTGAACTACTATGGATGCAGTTTGCAGTTTTAATTACCTCACCACGGGCAGAGCAGACAAGCCACCTCACAAATACCACATATTCTATTTTGGAATGAATTTTTTTATATATATATAAATGGTTTGTCTTATAATCTGCATGAATTCACCTCTGAATTTTGAGGATTTCAAGTTGTCTATTGGACAAACGAGCTACTCTGTTCCTGCTAGGGCCCACTTCATTAAATGGATGGAAAACAAAACACGTATACTACCCATGCATATTTCTACACAGTACGGTAGGCACCAGCTATCTACCCCCACCCCCAACCCTCTCTTCCACTGCACCCCCACAAGCCCCACCACCCCACCCCACCCCACCCCACTCCGACAACCCACAATCTCTACCAGTCTAGTCCCAACCGCAAAGCCCTTGGGACATCATCCACTGTGCCCATTTTTAAGCTCCATGTTCTGCTCTGCACCCGCCCCCCCATTTCCGACTCCCCCTGCACCCCCTTCCCTATCCATCAACCATGCTGTGTCCCTCTAAACCCCCCACTACAGTCATTTCTTTCTCTCTCTCCCCCAGTCTGTCTGTCTGTCTGTCTGTCTGTCTGTCTGTCTGTCTGTCTGTCTGTCTGTCTGTCTGTGCTGCCCAAGACCCTGGTCTGAAATCCAAGGGGGCAGTGGAAGAGTTCATAGAACGGAAGCACAAATGCATGCCTACGTACACCCATGCATACCTGAATAAGCAGTCCATCTACACACATGCAGAGAGTATCACCCATTAGTATGAAAATTTGATGGGCCTGTCTGTCTGTGTTGGTGGGAGGGTATTAGACAGAGTGTGTGTTATGTGCAAGTGCGTCCTTAAGTGCTGAACTGTAGGTCAACATGGCGGCAAATTCAGAGTCATGTTGTGAAAATTCAGTTTTACAAATATGCTTGCTTTGACGTCACAAAATACAGAACAAAAAAAGCCACAGAAAAAAAAAACTAACACTGCAGCGGTTTCATCACTCTGCCCTGCCACAAAGCAACCCTCATCCCCTAAACACACACATCCACACACACACAAACACACACACACACACACACACACACACACACTGGTGTAAAATTCTAAACTAGTCTTTGACTGTTATTCTAAAATGTTAACATTTTAGGGACCACACACACCCTACTGTTCCCTTTCTCCATGCCCACATTTGGCGCGCACGCACGCACGCACGCACGCACGCACACACACACACACACACACACACACACACACACACACACACACAGATGAGCAATGAGCAGAGACACACCCTTCCACAATCTATTTTACTCTGTCCACACTGAGAGCACGTGAACACACGCAATCAGACGGGACGCGCACACACACACACAAACAGGACACACACAAACAGGAAGTGTGGAGAGCAGCTGTTCTGGTTTCCCTGTCAACATTGAGAACCAAAATAAAGAGTGGCCCCAGCCCAAAGACAGCACGCCAGCATCACACACGCACACACACACAGAATATGGTTGAACCCATGCTCCTCCCTCCCAATTTTCATGCACAAAAAAATTGTGCATACATTTGTACAGTGCCCCTTCAGCCTCATTAATACTGACAGACATGCTAAGAATCTAACACACGCACGCACACACACACACCTCCCTCATACTTTTTTCCCCCACTGTCAACTGGATTTCAGAGCCCATCTTGTTTACTCTGCCACTAGCTCCTCCTCCTCCCTTCTGCCCCTCCCCCATATCTCACACCAACCGAGTCACACAGCTGGAAGTCAAGTCATTAGCAATTACCCTTTTTTGTCCTCCACTGTACTGTTTTTTCCAGGCTACCTTTCTCCCATCCTTCCAAACTGTCTACAACACCTTTCTCCTGAGTATTCTGCCTTTCATTTCTACCTTCAAGCCTGTTTACACCCGCCTACACCTGTAGTGATGGCTCGCATTAGCGTGGCCTGGATGAAATATTTTTGTCCTCTTCAATGGTTTCACACAAAAGGTAGGCCTGAAAACACTGTCAGCAGTAACAATGACTGATTCCTCTATAGTCTTCATCTAAATGTTGTTTGTGGGTGTTGTACACTAAATGCTGGAGAAAATTATGCCATATTTTGATGGATTCCTTTGTTCTACAATTCAAACAGAATATATTTCTAAGCTATCACTATTATTGCCTGATACATTTTTCATATATATATATCCATCCATCCATTATCTGAACCGCTTATCCTGCTCTCAGGGTCGCGGGGATGCTGGAGCCTATGTCAGTAGTCACTGGGCAGCAGGCGGGGAGACACCCTGGATATATATATATATATATATATATAAACACACAAACACACACACACAAACATATCAGAGCTCCAGACTGCAACCCATTGGTCGCATTTTGCGACCATTTCTTTTTTCTCCAAGGTGTGAGTGTTTTGTTTTGATTTTTTCCAAAGGGAGCACTGGCGCGACTGCACAATTAATGGACGTTTACAACAAAATATAATTTCCTTTTTCGCTGTCTGACTGAAACTGCTCTGGCCTGATTGTGCATTACGAATGTAGACAGTAAATCTAGTCACTGTAAAAACGGTAACGAGGCAACAATGAAAAATTCCTGCAGGCTACACCTCTCCCCATCAGAGTTGTTATGGCAATGTTCACTCATGCACAATTTGCACATTAATTATGCAAGTAGGTTACTGATAGCAAACATTGAAAGTAACTGTACGATAGCAGTTGTGGCAATGAAATCTACTATCAAGTCGTATTTTCTACCCAGCACATCAAGTGCTCTACCCAGTAACATTACAGCAAATGATCCAGATGAGGCACAAGGGGAGCGACAGGAGACAGATGAGTTGGAAAATGCTACTAAAAACAAGACTAGCTTGGGCATCTGGATAGCATAGTGGTCTATTCCGTTGCCTACCAACACGGGGATCGCGAGGCCGAATCCCTGTGTTACCTCCAGTTTGGTCGGGCGTCCCTACAGACACTATTTGCTGTGTCTTCAGGTGGGAAGCCAGATGTGGGTATGTGTCCTGGTCGCTGCACTAGCGCCTCTTCTGGTTGGTCGGGGCACCTGTTCGGGGGGGAGAGGGAACTGGGGGGAATAGCATGACCCTCCCACGTGCTACATTCCCCTGGTGAAACTCCTCACTGTGAGGGGAAAAGAAGCGGCTGGCGACTCCACATGTATCGGAGGAGGCATGTGGGGGTCTGCAGCCCCCCCCCCCTGGATCGGCAGAGGGGATTCAGCAGTGACCAGGATGGCTTGGAAGAGTGAGGGTAATTGGCCGCATACAATCGGGGAGAAAACGGGGGGAAAAAAACAAAACAAACAACAACAAAAAAACCACTGCATTTGTTCGGTACACATGCGTGCCGAACCAAAAGATCAATACCGAACATTTTCGGTACGACTATGTGTACCGTTACACCACTAACACACACACAATTTATATAGCTGTATGCATGCAGCTTTATTTATATAGCCATTATATTAATTGGTTTTCTGATGTTGCTGTTACCATTAGAGTTGGGACCGATCCAATCCAATATCGGGTGCCTATAATGACATAATTCCCTTATCGGATGTCAGACTGACATTACTGATCCAAAATGTGCATGGGCTCCAGACTGCAAACAAAACATTCACATGAGACCATTTTTTGAGTGTGTGAGTTAGTTTCATGTGGTCACATTTGTGTAGGATCTAGGATTTTGTCAACAAACTAACATGCTGTTTTTTAAGACACATGCTTTGAAATTCATGTATCCAGTGGAATTTAAGACTACACAAATAATGTACAAAGCAAGAAATAATTTATTTCCTGACAATATTCAAAAACATTTTCCTAGACAGAGAGGGGGGGGGTGACTGAATTTGAAAAAATGTTGCATTCGTACCAATCTTAAAGAGGAGGATAATCTGTGGGGTGACTTTGTGGAATGGTCTTGATGTAAAACTCAAGCAGAGTAAAAATACTGAACAGTTTAAGAGGAGGCGCAAAGAAATAACTTTTGAGAGGTACGGGGATGAGGAAGGGACTTTAATCGTCCCAAGACGGTGACGCGCTGATGATGAGGATGTTGCTATGGTTTCCGAGTGTTGGACATGCCTGATAGGCACCTGCATGTTGACTATGTATGTATAATGAGGGTGAACACTGAGGTAGCTATTTAGTTGTGTATGAGGATAGTCAGACTAGTCATGACAAACATCATGTACATATTGATGAAGTAGAGAACAGGGGTAGGACCAAATAAGTAATTTACTTCTTCCTACTCCTTTGCAGACAGGTGATATCTATTTTGATGTTTAAGATTTTGTTGTATATGTTTACATTTTATTTTATTTTATTTATTGTTTTTTTTACATGTCTGAAATAAACTAAACTATCTAGTAGCCCCCATTATTTATGCATTGCTGTGTACTTGATTTGTTCCAAGTTTTTCAAAACATTAAAGGAGTTGCTGCGCCTGGGTGGCCCAACAGTCTACTCCGTTGCCCACCAACACGGGGATTGCTGGTTCGAATCCCTGTTACCTCCGGCTTGGCCGGGCATCCCTACAGACACAATTGGCGTCTGCGGCTGGGGAGCCGGATGTGGGTATGTGTCCTGGTCGCTGCACTAGTGCCTCCTCGGAAGAGACGGGTCGGAAGAGTAGGGTAAGTGGTTGGATACAGTTGGGGAGAAAAAGGGCAAAAATCCAAAAAAATAAAATAAAATAAATAGTTGCCATAGCAATTTGCAGTCCTACACCAGTTTGTATGTGAAGCCCTCTTAAAACATAGTTCAAATAAATTGCATTGGAACAAATTTAATGCATTTTTGTATGTTTTTTTTGCTCTTTTAACAAGTGCTGGGTGGTTTACTACAGCCTCATGCAACCTTACACACAACAACAGCAACAACATTCAAGAAAAAAGAGGTCTGGTATTGTTGTCGGTATCGGCAGATATCCAGATTCAGGTATTGGAACCGGATCAGAACGAGAAAAAAAGTGGATTGGTGCATCTCTAGTTACCATAAAACATAGGAGTAAATTCAATTTAAGTGCGTCTTACCTTATCACTCTCCTCTCCATATGTGTGTTCAGGGTGACAATGGAAGGCCCCTGCAATGGCCCCTGCACAGGGAGAAGAAAAAATGAGAGAGAGAGAGAGAGAGAGAGAGAGAGAGAGAGAGAGAGAGAGAGAGAGAGAGAGAGAGAGAGAGAGAGAGAGAGAGAGAGAGAGAGAGAGAGAGACAGAGACAGAGAGAGAGACAGAGAGAGAGAGAGAGCGAGAGAGAGGAGTTTAAAATACATATGGTGTATAGACTGGGCTATGAGATCAGAGGTAGTAGCCCCCCCAACCCCCCCACCCCCCACACACACACACAATAATCCTGGATTATGCAAGATCTCTGATGACAGCGCCTCCTGCACACCACTAAGACTTTTACTCTTGTTTTCCTCTATCCTTTCATCTTTTTGTTTTTTGAGGGGGTTCTTGCGCTTGTTTTGGCTTTTTTTTCCCCTCCCTTTTGTCTCAGGCTCATCTTTAACTGGGCACGTCCCCACCACAGATGGTGGCAGTGGTCCACCCTCCAAGGATACACACTCCCAAGGGCAGTCGAGTGAAGGCCCTAACTTCACCGTAGAGGAGAGGGAGGTGGAGAAACACGGCACAGAGGAGGAAAATATCAAAGAGCTTTTAAGGAGAGTGCTTTTCACCTCTCTGCTGTTCATTTGTGAAATGTTTCTACTCGCCGCTTCTCCCTTTTAAGAAGAGCTGTGATTGATGGCAAAAAGGGGGAGAGAGAGAGAAACGGAGGCAAACATGGAGAGATTTTAAGTCAGTTCCTCAATCCCTATAAAATACCTCTCACAACCCAATCTGTGGAACAGAAATGGATTTGAAAAGGCTTAGGTAAGTGAAGCTTACATTAGAGAGATGAAAACTGGGTGAGGGGCTTTTATTTTCCTTCCAGTGATGGTGTGAGACTGAACACCAGAGCAGCACTGTCACCTGTGTCCTATTGGACTAGTTTTTTTCCTCTTTTTTTTAAAACCCCCCCCCTTTCCCCCGATTGTACTTGGCCAATTACCCCACTCTTCCGAGCCCTTCTAGTCGCTGCTCCACCCCCTCTGATGATCTGGGAGGTGTGCAGACTACCACATGCCTCCTCCGGTACATGTGGAGTCACGAGTCGCTTCCTTTCACCTGACAGCCAGGGCGATGTAGCGCGTGGAAGGATCAGGCTATACATGTGGTTAGCATTTTGTCCCTGCATTTGGGAACTGGAACAAAAGGTTGGTCTCTTGCGGATCGTTTGCATTTGCAGTGATGAATACCAACACAGTTGAACTTCCATCCACTGGACCGTCACTGAAGATCTGAAAAGGCTACGCTGTTAGATTGGCTTCTTGATGAACAGCAAAATGTTTTCAAACCTACAGTAACAGTCCAGTGATATTCTGACATCGTATATTCCTGGATGGCTGATGTGAATCTACCCAGACATGTTGATGGATGTTGTTAAGAGGCAAACATGAGACTTGATTAATACAGGCCAGGGACCAATCACCCGAGTGTAAATGTTATCTATGTTATAAATGATATGCATGATAAAAACTGAACAACCACAAGCTCCATCTGAACGATTGGCGCACAAGGCTTGACTTTTACAGAAAGCATCTCAATTCAAAACAGCACAGATCACAAAGTTCCTTACACTGGAACGTGTTTCTATATGTTTTGTAGGCAAAGTGGCATGTTTTTATTAAGAACAATTACATACTTTGGTTGGCAAGATTAGCTAGTTTCTCATTTGAGGATTGGCTGAATTCATTTCACAAGTTTGCAATCTGTTTATTTAACCGGTAATCAAAGCTTAGGACGGGATCAAAAACCCAGAGGTTGAAATGAAACTCTATGACAGGTAATCAAACTAAAACGTATCACTAAAAGCTGAGGAAACATGCAGTAGCAGCTATCATTGTTCTCCCCCCCCCCACTTTTCTCCCCAATTGTATCCGGCCAATTACTCCCCTCTTCCGAGCCGTACCAGTCGCTGCTCCACCCCCTCTGTTGATCTGGGGAGGGCTGCAGACTACCACATGCCTCCTCCGGTACACGTGGAGTCACCAGCCGCTTCTTTTCACCTGACAGTGAGGAGTTTCACGAGGGGAACGCAGCATGTGGGAGGATCGCCCCCCCCCCGCCCCCAGTTCCTCCTCCCCCCTGAAAAGGTGCACTGACTGACCAGAGGAGGTGCTAGTGCAGCAACCAGGACACACACCCACATCCGGCTTCCCACTCGCACACACGGCCAATTGTGTCAGTAGGGACACACGACCAAGCCGGAGGTAACACGGGGATTCAAACCGGCGATCCCTGTTGAACTGAATAGACCGCTATGCCACCCGGACGCCAGCTATTATTCTTTTAAGACATCGAACAAATATGTTCTACCTTACAAATAAAAAGTTAATAAACATTAACTTTTGAAGAGATCTGATGCTGTATGTAATTTTGCTGGTTCTACTATGAGTTAGCTTGTTTTGAGTCGTCCAACGGACACCTAAAGCATCTCTTCTTGGTTGTCCCATGGAAATTACAGTCATAAGACACGATCGGACAACCGTAAGTCCAGCCTTGTTGGATCACCTTTTAATTCCAAGAACGAATGCGCGACCTCTTACAATTGAGGTACTGCAGTAGAAATTGTTTTTTGGGGAGGTTCACCATGCAGTTAACTGATGATTTGTGAGTTGTGTGGCTCTTCTCTCATTCTAGCTAATAGATACACAGCAGTTTCATACACAGCACAAACCTGCTGCCTCAGAGCAGTCTGGCCTAAGACAATATCCGGGCCAGGATGACTGACTGCATGGAAAACAACATGCACACGTGCCAGCACACACACACACACACACACACATACAAACATGCTTCTAGGGTTGATGTGCTTGATGGAGATATCGTGGTATATTTGAAGAAAAAAAATTACAGATTAAAACAAATGCATGCGCATGTACACACACACACGCACACACACACACACACACACACACACACACACACACACACACACACACACACACACACACACACACACACAGCTGGGAGTGGATGTCAATGTTGCCACTAGGATGGCAGTGGATGGGCTAAATGCAGTTGGAAAATGGACGGGAGGAGGAGGAGAAGCAGAATGTACAAAAGTGAAAATGTACATTCAAAAATGAACGTTGGCTGTTTTCTTTTGACTGATGTTTGAAAAAAAAATCATGAGAAAGATTTTGGAAAATGATGAAGAGGAGGATGAAGGGTAGTGTGTGTGTGGGGGGGGGATTCTTGGACAAGAAGTTCAGGCAAGAGAATAGTAACGAGTAGAAAAGGGGAATTTCAAATGTGATGAAGAAAAGCTCAAAGTGAGAGATAAGTGGAGGAGAGTCAAAGGAGAGGGATGCGGTGTTGGGAAGCCATGTGACAAAGTAGATGAGAACTCTCCTTTACTCACCAATTGTCCCTTACAAGTTCATCTTACACATTAATATTAATAGTAATAATAATGATTACCACAGAAAGTTGAATCAGTTCATCTGGACACATTTATTGAGAGAGAAACGCTTCATCACTCATCTAAGTGACCTCTTCAATCTCAACTGACTGCAGGTATCCCCACCCTCATAAACAATACAGTGGCATAATGACAGAAAACAATGATCGGTTTCATATGCAAATTGCCGTGACAACTTGTGAGTTTCAGTGGCCATGTGTTTCATTCACAGAGGATTGGGGAATAGTTGCAATCACAGCATAAAAGATGGCGACGGAACACATCAGGGTAGGACCCCACAGTCTACACCCATCAAGAGGTTACTGGACTGTAAATTGGTGTAGACTGTGTATATGCATACGAAACCGATCATTGTTCTCGGTCGTTATACCACTGTATTGTTTATAAGGGTGGGGATACCTGCAGTCAGTTGAGACTGAAGAGGTCACTTAGATGAGTGATGAAACGTATCTCTCAATAAACATCGTGTCCAGATGAACTGATTCAACTTTCTTTGATTTTCCTACCTGGATTATTGAGCATCCATAAAGACGCCTATATAGTCAGTTGGGTTTTGCTCCTTGGGGAGGTGGGGGTGACGCCATGCTGCCCTAAACACGTGTCTTCTGTTTGATTTGCTATGAATTAATTTTTCCGAGTTATTTGCCTTGTACTTTTTTTTGTTGCTAGTTTGCCTGAGTTACATGGTGTAATGGAGAGCACTGTAAATAAATATTCACCTCTGGGAAATCAAGATGTCTGCTGAGTCTAACTACCCACCACCTTCCTTGACATTCAAGCAAGACTATTCCAGACCATGTGAAACCATGAAGCGGACAAGAAGAAGAAAAAGATGGTGAAAAGAACTGAAAGGTGGAGTAGCAAGACAGGACAAGGGTAGAGGAGTAGATGGAGTGGGGGGGGGGGGGCTGTGGCTGCCCATCTTGACTGCTATTGATTTTCTGTAAGCCTGAGAGTGCATCAGCTATTTCTATCCATTTCCTCCATCTCTCCTCTCTCTCTCTCCCTGGACACGCCTCTCACACCTCCTCCTTCTTCTCACATTCTCCATCACTTCATCACCACCCCGCCCTCCATCTCTCTAGGCTATCTCACTCATTATCTGCCGGCCAGTCCCTCTCTATTCCATCTGCTTTATTAGGCCAAATTTACATTACTTGCTTTCGCTTATCGTGGAGATCTCGCTCTTCATCGTGTGCTTCCTCTCCCTCTTGCACGTTCTTTATCTCACTCTCTAATCACAACACCTTGAGAAGAGAAGATAGTGGATACATAGATAAGAGGATGGATAGATAGAGGAGAACTGATAGGGTTGGCTTGGTTTCCAGATCACTGCCGGCAATGATAACGAGATGTCAGAAGTGACAGAAAACCTGTCCCGTCTCATGCAGGACTTAACAGCAGAACCTGGAAGACCATTTTACAGAACATACCAAGAGGACGGGAGGTAAAATTTAGCATAGTTAACCTGCAGCAGAAATTCAGACACACACATTTACACAGCTTGTATCAGCCCGCCCCCTGAACACATGTTGCAGCACACTGCACAGAAAAGGCCGGAACAGAGGCTATAACAAGCTGATATCCAAGGCATAAATATCAGCAGCACTCCATATGTTAAACTTGTCAAGCCTTTACCTGTCCAACACCTCTTCATTGCGCATGAAGAAGTGTTGTGTTTTTGTAGAAGCTGATATAATTCTCCCTCTCTCCCACATCGTCCCCCCCCCACCATCATGGTTTTAGCACTCTCTCTACTTTTTCCTTTCCATCACACTCCCATTGCCTCCCATTGCAGTTCCACCGTAACCACTGCTCAATCCCTCACTCATCCAACCTAAACCCAAGATACACATGCACAACTGATTCTTGCTATGTATCATATCCAATAACAGACATAAAGGCGTCCGTGTAGCGTGGCTGGCTATTCTGTTGCCTACCAACAAGGGGATTGCTGGTTTGACTCCCAATGTTACCTCCGGCTTGGTCGGGCATCCCTACAGACACAATTGGCCATGTCTGTGGGTGGGAAGCTGGATGTGGGTGTGTGTCCTGGTCGCTGCTCTAGTGCCTCCTGTGGTCGATCGGGGCACCTGTTCGGGGGGCAGGGGGAACTGTGGGGGGTAGGGGGATAGCGTGATCCTCCCATGTGCTATGTCCCCCTGGCGAAACTCCTCACTGTCAGGTGAAAAGAAGCGGCTGGCGACTCCGCATATATTGGAGGTGACATGTGGTAGTCTGCAGCCCTCCCCGGCTCAGCAGAAGGGGTGAAGTAGCGACCAGGACGGCTTGGAAGAGTAGGGTAATTGGCCAGGTACAATTGGGGAGAAAAGGGGGAAAGAAAATCAAGAAAAAAAATAACAGACATAAAGATAGTTACCCATACATGCACAAAAGACTAATGCATCTTTAATTATCAGTATGACGCTTCAGTCACAGCTCTTCAGGGAGACAAATTGTATTAATATGCAATTCCGCGCTCACTTCTCAGTGCAGTGGTAGTCTCCTAAGGTGACGTCAGTGTGTGTGTGTGTGTGTGTGTGTGTGTGTGTTTCTCTGACAGTCCTTTTCCTGCTCCCAGCCCACCCAGGCAGGGAGTAAACAAGGCATACACACATATAGCTAGAATTGTGCATGCACACACACTTATCCAACTCCCTGCTCCCTCTCACACTTCTTACACCTCATCGCCCCTCCTCCTGTCTTGAGAGAGAGAGAGAGAGAGAGAGAGAGAGAGAGAGAGAGAGAGAGACAGGGCAAGAGGGAGAGAGACAGAGGCATAGAGAGGGCAAGAGGGAGACAGCGAGAGAGAGAAAGAGCAAGAGAGATGCATAGAGAGGGCAAGAGGGAAGGAAGAGAGAGAGAGAGAGAGAGAGAGAGAGAGAGAGAGAGAGAGAGAGAGAGAGAGAGAGAGAGAGAGAGAGAGAGAGAGAGAGAGAGAGAGATTATCTAGTCCACTGCCAGCAACTGAGGGCTCAACCCTTTCCACCTTGTGAGGGGTAGCTGGAGACCAGCCTCTGTAGCGATCTGGCTATCTGTGTGTTTGAGCTGTCTGATGGTTTTTAGGCGCAATGTCAATGTTACAGACAGAAAATAGACATTTGATACCAATACCAGTGATTTACTTTCCTAATGGCTTTTTTTTTTTGTTATCCCTACAATTAAGTCTTAAAATTGGGCTACACTCAACAAAATATTTAAGCCCATAAGTTAAAGCTTATGTATTTCAGTTACATGTAAATTTTCCATCCAATTTGATCACATAACTCCAATATAAAATATGACATTTCAAGAAGAAAAACGTCCTTTTTGGAGTTACGTGATCAAATTGGATGGAAAATTTACATGTAATTGAAATATATAAACTTTAACTTACGGGGTTAAATTTTTTTTGAGTGTACAGGTGTTCGGGTAGAGTAGTGGTCTATTCCATTGCCTACCAACACAGGGGTCGGTAGTTCGAAACCCCGTGTTACCTCCGGCTTGGTCAGGCGTCATTACAGACACAATTGGCCATGTCGGCTAGTGGGAAGCCTGATGTGGGTATGTGTCCTGGTCACTGTACTAGAGCCTCTTCTGGTCGGTTGGGGTACCTGTTCGGGAGGGGGAAGGAACTGGGGGGAATAGCGTGATCCCCCCACGTGCTACGTCCCCCTGGCGAAACTCCTCACTGTCAGGTGAAAAGAAGCGGCTGGCGACTCCACATGTATCAGAGGAGGCATGTGGTAGTCTGCAGCTCTCCCCAGGTCAGCAGAGAGGGTGGAGCAGCGACCGCGATGGCTCAGAAAAGTCGGACAATTGGCCAAGTCCAATTCGGAGAAGGGGGGGGGGGGGCCCGACAAAAAATTTATATATATAAATAAATTTTAAAAAAATTGGGCTATATTAACAATGCTAAAGAGAAAATGACTTACTGATCTTTATATAGTTAGCTAGTTACTTAATAAACAAGGCCTAAATCTCTATTACCAGAATTCTATTGTATATAAGCACACTGTAAGCACATGTTGGTATTCTTTATTCTATCATTTGTAATTATACACACACACACACACACACGTATAGGGATGAGTATGTAAACATAAGCATTTAATGTCAGTGAAAGTTAGCCATTATCTTTTGACCTTATTTTCTAAGGGCAAATGTCATTTTTATGTGGTGGATGTCACATTCTGGAGGAAAACTTTCTAAATGCCAATACTAATTCTCACGGAAGGCCTGGAATACCCTAACAATAGTACCCGAGTGACATTTCCCTTCTGTGGCAACAGCTTTACCGTCTCAATACAATATATGATCACAACTGCACAAACTAATATAACATCTTTTCTGAAACTGGCACCATTGCAACAGTTGGTGTAGCAACAAATAAAACAAGTAATGCACGGATAGTGATGCTTTACAGAAATTGGTAGTTCAACCGGAGAGCTCTTTTTTTTTTTTGTCAGAGAAAATTACATTGTTAAAACCAACCAATGCACTTACTGTAGGCAATAAGACCCGTCTTGAAATCCAAGACATTTAGGAGAACCACACTAACTCTCGAGGGTCCATTTCACTCTTCAATTTCCACCTGACTCCGCTGAATGGCTAAATCCATTAGATCCTTTACCTACAGAATCAACTAAATTAACCAACACAATTTTGTCAACAAGTGAATGTATACAAAAGGGGCCGCCAACCTTTTGGATGTCCCATGCCACTTAAAGTTAAAAAGAAAAGAAAAAAAAAATCTCAGACCCATGATTTTCATAATGAGCATTTATCTATTTATTTATTTACTACTGCTGCTCGTCTCCCCATCTCGATTCTGTGTGCCCAAAGAACTGCGCTAACACACACACACACACACACACACACACACACACACACACACACACACACACACACTATTATTTGTGCAAATGTATGAAAACTAACAGGACACAAAAGAAAATTAATTCAATCTTAACGATTTAGTGCGACCCTTGTTTGTCACAATATCTGGTAACCACTTCTGAGCCATCCCGGTCTCTGCTCCACCCCCTCTGCCGAGCTGGGGAGGGCTGCAGACTACTCCGATACATATGGATTTGCCAGCCGCTTCTTTTCACCTGACAGTGAGGAGCTTCACCAGGGGGACGTAGCCCGTGGGAGGATCATGCTATTCCCCCCAGATCCCCCTCCCCCCCGAACAGGGGCCCCAACCGACCAGAGGAGGCGCTAGTGCAGTGACCAGGACACATACCCGCATCTGGCTTCCTACCTGCGCAGACACGGCCAATTTTGTCTCTAGGGACGCCTGACCAAGCCAGAGGTAACATGGGGATTCAAACTGGCAATCCCTGTGTTGGTATGCAACAGAATAGACTGCTATGCTACCCGGATGCCCCTTTTGTAATTTAATTTAAACCTTGCGTCTGTAAATTGCTATTATGTAAACAATAGATGTCATATAAAAGAAAGTAATAAATATATTGCTTTCTACAAAACTGGTGATTTCCATTTACTCGAGAATCATGAGAGGGAAGAGGGAAGGAAAAGGAGTTGGTGTGGTCACCCACGCCTGGTGAACATTAACTCATCAGGACAGGGAAGAAAGAAAAACAGAGACCCAGAGAAGACAACCTCTGTCGCTTCCTCCCTCCTACTCTTCCTCCCCGATTCCAACACCCTTCCCTCCTTCCTGCTCTAGCTCCTTCCTCCTCTACCTCCCACTTCCCTTCTCTTGCTCTCTTCCACTCACTCAACAACTGAAGTCGCTCTCCTTCGCTACACTCCCTTCTCTCCGAAAACCATGCTTCCTGTCAGTCATTTACATATTCGTGTTACATATTTACATACTCATGTTCTCTGCCTCCCTCTTTCATTCCGCCTCGCTCGCAAACTTCCCCATTTCCTCCCTTTGCTGGAATGCCCCTCCTCCTCTCTAATCATCCCTTCCTGCCTCTCTCCCTCCTTCCTGCCCCTGACCCTTCCCAAAACTGATGCATTACACTCCTTGCCTCATTCAACCTCCCTAACCTGGCCAGTGAGCCCCACACACACGCACACACACACACACGAACTTCCTCCCTCCCCGTCTACTTCTGCATCTAACTTCAGTCTTTTCTTCCTAACCAGATCGGCCGAAAGACTCTTCTCATACTCGCTTGCTTGCTCGCTCGCTCTTCCATTGTACAACACCTAACTCTGGCATTCTATCACAAAGCATGTTGATATAAAAGCAGGGCTTTCACGTATGTAGGTGATGAGCTCTAAGCCCCATTTGCAAAACAGCTCAGTGGCTGCCACAAGCCAATGAGCCACAACCTCTCTGAACTTTGGTTCTGAAGAGAGCAACAACAAAGCCAGATGGTTGAAATACAATTTCAACACACTACTTAACATACCATTAATTATTTTTTTTAAATAAATAAATAAAAATTAAGGATTTTTTTATTCTGAATTGGGATGGCACAGAATCTGTACCTAGTTTACTTGGAAAAAGCTTCTGGCCAGTAGGGAGGTGGTTGCCAGGGCTGACGGGATGATAAGAAGTTAAGGTAGAGTAAGAGTTTCCTCTTCTGTTTCGGAAGGAGGAGGAGTGGAAGGGTAAAGGTGGAGTGGCAGAGATGAGTGTCCATTCTCCTGCTGCTCTGAGCAGTTCATTAAAATGATCCCTCCATTAGACAAGGGGTGGGGGGGCAGAAGACAGGGGGGGGGACTCAGGGGGAAGGAAAGAGCGTGGGGGGGGTGACCATTAAGAGATTGGAAGTGATCCAATGAACGGGGGGGGAAAAAATGAATGAGAGATTTCTAGGAGTTGGCTGTAGACAACAGGGCAATGTAGGAGTAAATCTTAGCATTGAGAGAACTTTATAGAACTTCTGCCCACACTAACCTGTTGGGTGGTCTTTCTAAACATTTGTGGGGCAATTATATCAAAACTTAAGCACCTCTTCACTTTCTAATCCTTCTTTCCCTTGGGGTATTTTCTGCTCGGTTAAATTTTAGTTTCGGCGTCATTATAGGAACACCGAGGGAGCTCTGCCACCGGCCACAGTTTATTTCCTCCCGTTTTAAAAAATGACTCTTGACAAGAAGCAGAAAGGTGTGGGGGTGAATAACACAGAGTCACGACGAGAAGAAAGAGACGGTACGCATTGTCTGTGACATGGAAAAGTGTGGAACAAAGACAAAAGAGAAGGGGCACTGTTGCAGGGATGGAGGGGCAAGAAGGGATGGCGAGTGCGTGGAGTAGAAAGAGAAGAGGACGTATTTATCTTTCACGTCCGCTGCAGGTGACTGGCGTTAGGAGGGGGAAAATGAATTAAAAAAAAGAAAAGAAAAGAAAAGCATCGCTCCTTCCCTCTCTCGCTCTTTAAACAAGCAGGGCCCATTCTGGTAAAGGAAATGGGGGGTGGGCCATTTCTAATAAAGGTGTGTAGTGTCGGGCAGAGCTAAAACAGCCAGCTGCCTCGCTTTTCAGAGTATTTCTCCATTAATTAGTCGTACATCTACAGCGAAGCTTTCAATTAAAATTAGCATTCTACAACTGATCAAGTGACAGGCTGACTACGTTTTACAGCTACCAACTGAAGTGAACGTTCTCCAGGATTCTGTATTCTTTTTTTCTTCTTTTTTTTTGGCTGTGGTCAGATATTCTTCTACTGTCTACATACAGAAAAGGTACAAATAATGCATATGTACACACACTGACACGCCTCCTCTTTCAGGACTAACGTTCTTTTGTGTGGCATACATTTGCAGTCTCTGAAAGTAGTCCACAGCGCAAGTGTGTGTGTGTCTATACAATCTGTAGCCAGTGCCCGGCCCACTGGATCGAAATCCATTTGGATGGAAATACAATACGGCCATTCTAGCCATCAATTTGTGTTCCTCTAACATGTCATAGCTGTGATGCTGTGACAGAGACAGGGTGGTAGGTCACCCGTGATGACAAATAATCCCAAATGGTTACTTACTAGTTCAACTTCATTGCCAGCTCAGTGTGACTTGGCTGAATAATGATGTCCATTTTGCTTCTATATGTCAGTCTCTCTCGTCTCCCCTCCTATAATACCATCTCACATACACAGCTTGGTTGGCCATTGAGCCTACAGCTAGACCTATGACACAAGCACTGCTAGGCAACCTGCCTGCTGAGAGCCTAGAATGAGCCTTTGTCCAGAGAGAGAGAGCGAGAGCGAGCGAGCGAGACAGAGAGAGAGAGAGAGGCAAACAGCTTTCTTTGACACTCACTCTGTCAGACAGGTATTTCCAGTCCCTATACCTTGCTGCATGCATGGTACTTTTTTTTTCTCTCTCTCACATGCACACACCTTGTTGCAATAATATGTTTCATTAGATGTATTTACATATGCTCACGCCCTGGTTTACAGCTACCAGTAGACTGGGATGTAATCCTAGGCTTGTCACGTTCTCTTTGAGTGAAAATCAGCCCAGTAAATCTGAATTCAAACCCCCAGGGCCTGGGAATTAAGGCAGGTCAATCAACGTTCATGCAAATGAAAAAGTCCACTAGAGACAAAACCTGAAGTTGCTCCACCAAAAATGAATTTTCAAGTGCTTACTTTGCAGAGTAACTGTATGAGTGTTAGAATTGAGCTTTGTTATCATTTAAATTGTAATGTGAACCCCATTACCTGCCCATATTCAGTCAAATATTTGCCCAGTATAGTCACTGAGCTGCCTTCATGTTCTACCATCAACTGAACAGAGGGACTAGCCTTGTTGTGATGTTGATCTCAGTCATATGGTTTGCTGCTTTGAGATTAAAATACACACTGTCATATGAGGAGTGAATACCTTTTATCATAACTTGTGATAGTTTTACTTTAGGCTGTCTTAAAACATGTACTCAACCCACAGAAGAAACCCTCAATAAGCACCAGGAGCTGTGAGGTAGCCAACAACAGGAAGAAGCAACGTTGGCTGTACTCAGCTTAGGTCACAGTTTGCACACCCTTCAAGGGCTTGGAGCATTTTAAAACTAGTTACAGAGAATGCAAAATCAAAATCTGCCATCAAAGTAACAATGTTGATAGTCCTAAGTTCCCCTAATAGTCAACCAAATATTAGTCGATGACAAGAATTTCAGTCGACCAGGTTTTCATTGGTCGGAGAAATAAAAAATCTGTATGAAATGCTTTTTTAAAAAACTATGAAGCGTATTAGGGCTTTTAATGTGAAACGACGGACACAGGAAGTGGCGACACTCAGTCAGTCAAGGGACAGACATTCACGCTGCCAAAGTTACATTTTAAAAAGAAACAAAAATATTTATTTTAATTTAGTTTTTTAACAAAAAGGCTGTTGTATCATTTGTTTTATAGTTATTGTGTTGGTGTCACAGGTTCATAAGTCGTGTGATGTTGAAAACTAACATCAGTCTCCTTGCTGGCTGCCCCGACACATTCAGAATCGTTATTCATCACCTCTTTTGCCGGTGCCTGCGCTCGTAAAATTTTTATTTTAAAGGCTCATTATTATTATAGTTTTGTATTTCTCTGTAATGTAGCACAGTGATAACAATGTTAATTACTTTCTCAGCCCCAAAACATATTCTGATGCCCCCCCCCCATATATATTTTTTTAAATAATTACAATAATGTCATAAATGTGCGACAGCTAGTCAACAAATGGCTTTAGGTAACGACTACTGGTCAACTGAGGAAATCTTTGGTCAGGAGCAGCCCTAGATAGTTCCAAGCATTTTCCAGATTTCTCTTTTTACTTATCCTGTATTTTGTCATTCATCCTGGAATTCCATCATAAATTGAGTCAGACACACCTCTGGTACATAAAATGGGATCTGTATTAGTTTCAATCTTTCAGCTTTGTTCGGTTAAAGAGCTACATAGTTAATGGCTTTCGGTATTCTGTTTCACTTTTGATCAAGCTAGGAGCAAGCCATGTCTGTATCCCCAAAAACATCAGAGCAGACCATGAAGTACTGACTACTTTCTGATTGAGGTAGCCTGTGAGTTACTGCGTTCATGTAGCTTTAGTCCAAGAGCAGTTTTCCAATCGTGTTGTCAAGCCTGAAACTCTAGCTGAAGTGTTTCTGTGCTGTCTGGTTCACTGCACTGCAGCCACTGTGTGAAAGCACCTACCAGCTGGCAGAAACATACACGTATGCAAACAAAAACATACATGTTTGGCTGCCAACAAGCCAAATGTAGTTATTTTTTTTATATGGAGCTGCAACCATTAAAAAAAAAAAACTGTAGTGGTTGAGATCTCCCTTTGAAGCACATAATGCCCCTATGGTGCACAAGATTATCTGGCTCAGTTAATCGTTAGGGCTAGACTGTATACACAAGCCATGCCCAACCTCTTTTATACGACATTGCACTTTATTTTGTCAAAACCCTTTACACTTCTAAAACCGTATACAATTTTAAGTGAGTGACGTGAATGGGAAGGGGAGGACCTTCAACCTTTGCACTGCAAGTGCTGCACTCTATCTACCAAGCTACACAACACCATATTTAACATGAGAATCCTTGGAGGAATCCAGATGCCAGTTACCTAATCTATCTTCTGAAGGTCCACAACCTTTCCCCACATAGCTAGAACCAACTGCTAATGGGCGGCATCATGTAAGCAACAGCATTATTCAATGTGCATGATTAAGAGAAATTAGGCTAGAACTGGTCCAGTTTATGTGAAAACTACCCTATGCAGTAGTGCCTATAATGTTCCTTATATCCATGCTCAGGTTAAAAGAAAAGCATGACAGAGTTTCTTTTTTAAGACAGATTGGGTGACTAACCCTCCCAGGCAGGCCAGCAAGCTTAAGGCTACCACTAACCACACTGCAGGCTGCTCATCCACCTACCATGTTGCATTAACTGCACTGTACATCCGAGCTGCAGCTTGGTAACAAACACATAAAACACCAACTCTAATTACCCCCCCCCACACACACACACACACAACTGACTGCACCCATCCTCCTGTCAGATGTCACCACATTAAAACAGCTTTACTTCCCTCTATGCTTGGGAGAGCGCCCCCCCCCCCCCCCCGGGTCGACCTGAGTTGAAGGTAAACCATATAAATACACATCTGGTAGCAGGTGAAGATTTTTTTTTTTTACCTGCCCCCGAAATACGGTGCGCTCCGGGGACTGAGAGCCGCTGGATGCCGGGGGGTGCCGTTAGTTGCATGGGCACGCTGCTGGTTCTCCGGGTGGTTTCCATGAGCCCCGAACGGTGCGCACCCGGCGCCGTGTTGCTGCTGCTGGTTAGACCCCACGACTCCGTTACCGGTAATCCCATTTCCGTTGCCACTGCTGTACTGCTGGTAGTACCCAGACCGGGAACGCGATCGAGTCCTTGGTGGCTCCATTGCCATTTGGTGGGGATGGAGGAGCAACGAGGACGACGTGGGAGGGGATTGCGGCGGAGAACCGTTGGCTGATCCGGGCTGTGTAAACCCCCTAGCGCCGCTTGGGCTATAACTGTAGCCCCTGAGTCCTCTGCCCCCCTCTCCGCCCCCGTATTCTGTTCGCTCCGGCGACTCTGCCGCCCCGCCTCGTCGAATAAATCAGCCCCTTTAGGAACGGGCTCTGGGGTGGCGGGCAATCGGGGGGTAAATCCTAGGCTCCTGAGTCGTTGGTTGTCCAGCGGCTGCGATTGGCATTTCCTTTCGGGGGATTTCCTCTCTCTCTTCTCTTTTGTGCCTTTCTCTCGTTTCCTCTCGCAGAAAAAATAAGCTCTGGGGTTCAGTTCAAAAAAATGCGAAGTTGAAAAAGAATCAAATGTAAGCAATTACGGTTAATTTGGACCGATGGACACTTTCCGTCTCCCGGTGTAGGCCCTAGCGATAAAGAAGCAAGAAGACAAAACAAAAAAACAAAACATGGTTCAGATGGGTTCAACTATGTTCATGCACACGTTTGGCGTTTGGTTATACTACTTTTGCTTGTTTTTAAATGCATATTCGACGTTACTTCTCACAAGTTTGACAAACTAACCCCATACAATAGCTCAACCCCCCGTACAGACTGCGCATCACCAGCGACATAACGCACATCGCAACATCCTTGTTTACGCCGACGCTCTGAAACGCGGGGTGTGAGCGAGTTTAATAGCAATTTTGTTCACAACACACCTAATATGCACGCATAGGAGAAGCTAGTGGTGGTTAACGACGGCGAATATCCACAACAAACCCCGGAACAGACGAGACACGCCGCTGCTATGGTTAGCGCTAACGTTAAGGCGGACGAGCTATAGAGCGCATAGCACACAACGGTAGACGGGTTATTTGACTTGCTCCCTATGTGTCATGGTGGCGTAATGAAATGTGGCCTTTTTGAGATTACCGTTCATGCCAACGACAAGTTTATGCTAACTTCACATACTTTCTGAGCGGCGTAAACTTGTTAAACTAGTCTGCGTAATGTCGTTCGCTAGCTGGCGAGCCATATCACCCCTCCTCCTCCTCCTCCCCCGACCAACACAGAAAATCCCGCAGCTAGCCACCCACGCCTCGATTCCCTTTAAATGGACGGGTTAAAAATAAGAAAATACGAAGTTGTTATGTGGGAAAAACCCACCGATCTGTTGTGTGTGGATTCAATGAGAGAGTTTAGTTGGTCGGTGAAGCTTTAGTTTAGGGGAGGTGGGGGGGCGAAACAGACTATCGCGCAAGAACGAATAAAAAAAAAGTGGTCAACCTCAAATTACAAAGAAAGAACACGGCTAAAATAAACGCGATATACGAGAAAGACCCCACCAGCAGGTCTCCGTTGAAAAAAAAAACCCTCTTTCCTGACCGTGAATCGTTTTTAAAAAAAAACTTACCTCTCGGAGCGCTCTGTCAACTTTGCTCCTAACTGGGATCTGTCGATAATGTTAGGAGCGGTGTGTGTGTTCGCTGGTGTCAGCGTGAAATGTGACAGACCGTCAACGCTCCCAGTCGGATTTCAATCAGGCACGACTCGTCGAACCCAGAGCACATGACGTGCTTGTTTGTATTTCTAAACGCTCTCTTTTTGAAGAAAGAAAACTAGCAGAAATTAAAAGTGAAGAATAAGCAAGAATCTCTGATCGAAAAGGGGAGGGCGCTGATATTTGTTTTTTCGGGTGGTTTTTTTGTACTGCGGCGTCATTTAACATCGGCAATTGATTATTCTGGCCTGATATATTAAAGTCTAGCAGAGAAGCAGACTAAAGAGGATTTAACATTATTTATTTACAAATACCGACGTCCGGATGTTTTCTTTTCGTTTGGACAATTCGTTTGGACAATAGATATTACATGTGTAGGTGTTTGTAAGTACAACACCATTTTGTTTTGGAAAATAAGACACAAGAAGTAAAAAAAAAAGCGACAGTGACAAACGTACAGGCTTTCATTCCAGGTTAATTTTGCCAAATGCCTAACACAATGTAAACTAATTTGATTGAGACCAGAAAGGCGGATAATATTGAATCTATTTTTGCACTTTAGGTCAATTTCTTTATTGATAGGACCAATTACATAGTTTTACAGCATATCTATTAAGAAATAACAAACCTCTCACGTCCTCAGTACAGCGAGCTGCAGCCTACTAGAATAGGCTTTTCCAGGAACGAGTGAAGCAAGTGACGTGCATATCCCTAGTTCTCTGGAGACATTTGGAGAAGGTTGGGTCGAGGGTCAACGGCTGTACAGGAGGGTTTATAAGTGTATAAAATTAACCCTTTGGCTCATTAGCTATAGAAGATGTAAAACAAAAATAAAAAGGCAAGAAGAGCTACTTTTTAATAAACGAAATGTCACACTAATTTGGTATGCAATTTCAAAAATATCTCTGCCCTGCTACAAGAAAATGTCACACATGTGACAGGTCATGACCAATACAGCACAGGTGTAGGGACGATGTGATGGATAGAATGCGGGTAGGCTAATGGGTTGCCTTTCTTTCTCTGTTTTTCCACTGTCTTTTTTTCTGTCACTCTCTCTGTCTATCCATCTCTCTGTCTCTGTTTCTCTTGGTTTTGTCTCCTCATTTCACACACACTTTCATCCTCATCCATAACCACTCCCAACACACACACACACGCACGCACACGCGCACACACACAAGCACACTCATCACAAACACGCTGCTCATTACACCCCTTTCCCTACTTTGATGATATGTAAATATCCCTCCCTCCCTCTCTCTTTTCCTCCCTCCTCTCATCCCTCGTTCTGCCACAAGCTTCCACACAGACAGACAGACAGACAGACAGACACACCAACACACACGCACACTAACATACACCCACACACACATTGGGCTAATACGCTGTGGCAGCCTGCGTCCACAGACCGGCAGGGAGGATCAATTTTTCACCCAGTGTGCTACCGATATTCATAAGATAAGGCCACAGAAGAGAGAGAGAGAGAGCGAGAGAGAGCGAGAGAGAGCGAGGGGGGGATAAATGGAGGCAGGGCGAGGAAGGGGCTGTATGTGGTATGCACGGGACAGCCAGGGTGAGAGAGGGTGGGGGAGTCCTCGGGGGTGTTTGGGGGTGTCAGAAGGGTTGAGGCAGGATGAGTAAGTGGGTTAGGGGTAGAAGGAAAGGGGGATGGGGTTTGGAGAGAGTGAGAAGAGGAGGCTCTGGGGGATGGGGATGGGGATGGATGGGATGGTAAGGGGGAAAGGAGAGGTGGTTTGGTGGTGGTGGGGTGTGGGGTGTGTGTGTGGGGGGGGGGGGTTCTGCTGATGTTCTCTCTTATTGGCTTGTTCAAACGTTGGGGGAGGGGCAGCCACAAACCATACTCTCACCAGCTGTAGGGAAGAGCAAAGAAACAAAGAGAGAGGGGGGGGTTGGTGGGAAGAAGACAGACAGAGAGAGAGAGAGAGAGAGAGAGAGAGAGAGAGAGAGAGAGAGAGAGAGAGAGAGAGAGAGAGAGAGAGAGAGAGAGAGGAAAGGGGGCAGATATGTGTTTTAATATTGATATTCCAGACTAATTAGATTCCAGTCTAAGTGGTGAGCTGAATGGTGCTGATCAGATACAAGCAGACATAGCGGCCAGAAGAAGAGGCTTTTGTTTGAGTAGGAGAATGTGATGCTTCTGCACACAAGTGCACACGAGGGGTTTTTGATGTACAATTTCATTTTACATGTGAATCAGAGAAGAGCCAATTTACCAGCATTGCCTCGTTTGAACACATGTATTTATTCGCATCGTGCAGAAATTCAGTAATACACAAGTAATGTAATATCTCCTGTGCGTCAATGGCATGTTAGGCTAAGAGGACACATCATGGCCATACTGTGTACTCAAGTGTTATGTAATTATTATGCAATGTGTTGTGATGTTTACATATGTCGGTGATTATAATCTCAAATTTTCATAGCTATTTAAATATATTTCCTTTGGTATGCATGAAAAAAATAACAAGCGTGATGCTAAAAAAAACTCGCAAAACTATACGCAAGGCTATATATGTGACTATGTGATTTCATGATCCCATCCCAAAAGTATGGGATGGGACGGGGTTGATATCATTAAATGTATCAGTAAACGAGAACAGGGTGAAAAGAAAAGGGTTAAAAGTAAAGAGAATGAAAGGCCATTCCAACACACACACACACACACACACACACACATAGGCGGATTGCAAGCCATGTGTTCATAGAGCCCAGCTGAACCCCAGCCTGCTAAACCAGTCCACAGACAGGGAAACAGAGAGGGGTGTGTGGTGTGTGTGTGTGTGTGTGTGTGTGTGTGTGTGTGTGTGTGTGTGTGTGTGTGTGTACACGGACAGACAGAAGCAAAGAAACAATCAAAAATGTGAGCAAAAAAGTAGAAATGGAGAAGGAAGACAGACATTAGGGGCATGCAGAGAGAGAGAGAGAGAGAGAGAGAGAGAGAGAGAGAGAGAGAGAGAGAGAGAGAGAGAGAGAGAGAGAGAGAGAGAGAGAGAGAGAGAGAGAGAGAGAGAGAGAGAGAGAGAGAGAGAGAGAGCAAGAGAGGGTATACGTACATTGAGAGAGAAAGAGGGGGGAGACAAAGAGAGGGAGCCAAGCCCTCCCTGTGGCTGAGCCAGAGCTGAGCTGTGGGGACTTGGCTGGCTGTGGACCCTTGGCTTCACTATTAAAGCACGAAAAAAAATCACAGTCAAAAAATGAAAAGGGCAAAGAGCTATGCCAAGAATGCACAGGCAAGAAGCAACACATTAGGGTTCTTTCCTTCTGCCTGCCTTTCTGTTTCCCCAACCAGATATACACAATAGGTGAGACGAGAAGAACCAAAGGCTGGACTGAGAAGCCTGACTAGCATATAAGCTCCAAATTTCATTAGTACCCCCCCCAAAAAAAGCATAGGTCATGGCTGGATCCTTAATGGTAATTTGTAATGATCATATATTGTTTTGCAATTGTTAAGTATTCACAAAAAAGTCTCGACAGACTCGTCTATCTCTCTTTCATCTAGCAAGATTTGTAGTCAGGGACACTGCCAGGTACAATATATGATGACATGTGATGCAGAGTTAAGACTTGTGGATGTTTGATATAACTCTACTGTCGTGTGTGTGTGTGTGTGTGTGTGTGTGTGTGTGTGTGTGTGTGTGTGTGTGTGTGTGCATGCTTGTTTTTGTGTGTTTGTGCATGCTTGTTTGTGTGTGTGTTTGCATGTTTGTTGTGGCTGTGTGTGTGTACGGCTGTGTGTGTGTGTGTGTGCATGCTGGTTGTGTGTGTGTGTGTGCGTGCTTGTTTGTGTGTGTGTCTGTGTGCATGCTTGTTGTGTGTGTGTCTGTGTGTGCATGCTTGTGTGTGTGTGTGTGGCATGTCATGCGCCCTCTAAATAAAGTCACTTGAGGATTGGTGTCACGTTAACGACTGTGTGATGCTGCACACACACACACACACACACACACACACACACACACACACACACACACACACACACACACACACACACACACATACATAGACACAAAAAAACAAAACCAAACAGGGATTTCCCACATGGGCCGTAGTAAAAACATGGTTCTTAATGCAATCCGAATGACCGAGCCACTCACAGCTTTGTAATCAAGTAGCGACATTCGCCATGCCATAATAGTATCACTCTATAAAG